>NC_043001.1:94186215-94201215 GCF_006345805.1 Octopus sinensis | reverse complement strand
CGAATCAGAAGGTAATTTCCTCTTCAATATATCGTCAAATAATTAATTCGGTTTTATATTTTTGTTCTGCTGCACTATCCAGTGACACAACGAATGGATAATCAAATAACTTGATCCCATTCCATGCATGAGATCATATTCACATAATTTGTTATGTTAATGGTGCTGTAATTGCAAATTTTCAATCATATATTGAAAACTGCACTTCAGAAACCCACTTCTTGAATTTGTAAATGAAAGTTAATTAAACAGAAAATAATTCCCGCTTAAAATGCAAAATTCGCAGCCAAAGAATGGATCACGAACGCGTACACTTGCTGTTTACAAAGAATATTAACACTACATACCTAACTGCAAATACTCTTCCCAGTATATCTATCCGCACTAAAGCAACAAAAATAATTTACGTTACCCTATTCTTTATACGTGTCCATTGACAATTTTTGAAAATGTTAATTATTTGATAAAATGAGATAAAATTTGATTCCCAATCTTCAAAGCAATCTCTATGAGATATTTTAATTCTCTTAACATTTGTGCATAAATTACTCTTGATTTTACAACGCATTGATTTTTAAGTAGGTTTTGTATAATAAAGAGGTATTCCATTTTGTCATGTAACAGTGTATGTTTGCTGTAATTCTACCCAGCCATTCTTGATACATTATCAGTATGATGATCATAATCTGAGGCAGTGCAATTTCACTGGTGACATTTGTAAGAAGGTTTCAATAATAATGTGTGGCAGTCCTTGCAGGGAGATTGATGGATTCATGTGAAGTCTGGTCGATTATGTAGTAATGGCTTGTCCAATATCTCAACATTCCCAGGTGATGTTTCATATCAACAGGAATATTTCTTTGATTCTAATTTTAAATCAGCAGCTTCTATCTAATACATAATATCTTTCATTGCAACATATACCAAGACATCTACAGTTAAACATGCTGGTCGTGCACTGGCAGCTTAGTGTGTCCTTTTAATCATAAAATCTTAACGTTGCGCAGGGGTTGGATAAAATAATGGAAATACCTTGCATGATAGCATCATAATTTTGAAATATCTATACAGCCATCAAAAGTTTGTTTATATTTGTTTCTTTCTTTTTATTTATTATTAGTGGTGCTTACTATATTTTGCTAAAATTGCTGTTTCTTTTCAGATATCAACAGAGAAAGGTAATTAAAATTTATTAAAATGATAGATCTATTGGACTTTAAAAGAGATCAAATTGTTGGTGCCCGTATGGTAGGCGCTAGCGTAACGAAAACATCCGAAATATTTGGTATTTCAAGAAGTACAGTCTCGAAAGAGGGAGAAAAACACCCTCGTCGAAACAAAACTCCGGAAAAGAGCCAAAACATTCACATAGGGACCGTCGGACAATTACGCGAATTGTTAGAAAGGATCAGAAAAGTACAGCTCCCAAAATTACTGCAGAGCTTAATGACCACGTTACTAACCCAATTTCCACAAAACCAAAAACTGTTTGCCAGGAGCTGCAGAAAGCTGGATTTCATGGATTAGCTACAACCAGCAAAAAACTACTTTTAAAAACAAACGTTGTAGAGCGTTTAGAGTGAAATAAAAAACTACAGAATTGGTCCCTAGAGCAATAGAAAAATGTTATTTTCTAGGACGAGTCATCCTTTACATTATTCCATCCACTGGCCAGATATACGTGTGGAGACAGCCAGAAGAAGCATTTGACCCAAACTGCCTTTTTCCAACTGTCAAACATGGAGAATGATCTGTGATGATCTGGTGGGGGAGGGGGGCTATATCTTTGAAATTCGCCGGCCCAATTCTTTCCCTTCATATCAGAATGAATAGTCAAGTCTGTTTAAGCATTTTATCTGATCAAATTCATCCTATGGTTTCGGAACTGCTTACGGAAAAAAATGCAATCTTTCAGGATGCACCAATTCACACAGCTAAAATTGTTACTGAATGGCACGAAAAATATCCTTGTGAAGTTGAACATCATATCTGGCCACCACAGGCGCCAGATCTCAATATTATTGAACATTTATGGTGCATTTTAGAAAGAAAATAAGTAAGGAGTCGGTGTTCTCCACCATTATCACAAAAAAAACTGGAGATTCTTTTAGTTGTGGAATAGACAAAAATCCCTTTGGAAACAATCTAAACTTTGCACGAGTCCATACTTTGTATGCAATAGTTATTTTGATAATTCACTGCCTTCATAACCATTTTCAATAAAATTCAGTTATTGAAGGACCAAACAAACATATTTGAATATGACTATAGTCTTTTTTGTTGATTCCAGCTCTGATCTATAATTTGTACTGAGGTTAGTTGTAGGATACACACGGTGGACGAGGGTAAGTCGGTGAGTTATTCAAAAAAACCCCAGAAAACAAAGATTTCCTTACAGCAGCGTATGTTTTAGAGTGAGAGAGAAATAATTTCTTTTAACCTTTGAATTAAAGGTAATTACAATGGTATATGTTCACATACATACAAGAACATACACATGCAAGCAACCACTGCACCAAAGGGCACGTACTCTCACATTCGAACGGGAACACACACACTATATACACACACATGTGAATATGCAGTTTAACTAAATTTAATCTTTATGCAATATCATACTTGCTGTTGCTATTCTTACAGATATCACATAATACTTGAGAATTCAAAGATATTTTAAAGTGCTGACATCCAGTATTATTTGCATATATTTATTCTTTGATATAATCTTTCTCTCCCAATTTCTTAATCTCTCTCTCACTCTCTCACTCTTTAAATACATAAATTAATACACATATAGTATATATATATATATATATAATATATATATATATATATATATATATATATATATAATTAATCAATATAGGGTGGCAAAAAAAATTTCGCAGAATTTTTTTGCCACCAGCGGCCTCTGACAAAACTTTATTGAGATCCAGCTGGATAAACAAACCTGTCTCGAAGTATTTGATTTCGTACAACACGATAACAAGTTGTCTGATTACATTGAAAGAATTCTTTTTTATCAATCTAATGTTGCCACATTTCAGTGTATGACGCTCATACGTTTTATGTTTACAAATTATATTTTAAGTTTTTATTTTCTGGATGCATAAAATTAGTACAAAAAAGCGTTTTGATCACTAATTGACATCATTCACAAAGAAAATATTTCTGCAATGTGTCATTTGTTGATTTGATTAAAACTACTGATAGATTTCCTTCCACTTACTCTGACTGGAGGACGAAGAACTAGCCGCAGATTTCACAGGCCATTGAAAAACTGTTGAGATAAAATTCGCTAAAAGTTCTTCTTGAACCATTGCAAACAAACACCTGCGCGAACATATGATGCGAGAGGCTTCTCAGGCATGCATCGATTTGGAAAAAAAAGAAAGAGGGAATATAGTGACTAGTACGGGACCAGGAAAATTTGAGCGAGGTAAGAAGTGCGGCAAGTCAAGAATGTCTGAGAGATAAGAATGCTTAGATCGCTGCCAGTCACATTTGCAATGGCGAAGAGGAGAGATAGCACACCTGTGGGCCAGAGATTGAAACGTGGCTGTGGTTGTCAGTATGCCATAGTATGTTAGTTGCCTGGATTCTTCTGAATGCAGACGAGAATACCTTTGCGCACCACCAGCAGCATCAACCGCTGCAGCAACGTCTCATATATGAAAACAATACGCTCTTGTAGACTTCCCAACTTATTTGTAGTATGACAATGATTATTGTGCGTGAAGTATTTTCAGTATCTTAATGGAGAAGCCAGACTTTATGATGTGATCCTCGATATGTTAAGCATATACATTCACGAGATGAGACATTCGGAAATTGCTAAGGTTGATAATTAGAGTAATCGTAAATTTTCTCGTTGTTTGCTCCTCGTGTTTAATATACATTTCTATAGTTCCCTTATTTCATATTCTTCCGGCATTTATATGACTCACCATCTATTCATTATTTCAATATCAGGTACTCGGATCCAACATTTTACCGACCCTGATATAAAGCATATATAACTACAGTACATCGATTATAGTAAAATATCTATAATTCCCTACATTGCATATTTCGAGATAATTTTATTTACACTTAACATAAACAACCTTCAATATTCTGTTGTGTGTGGGGAGAGTTATTTTCTTTTTGTGCCTTATAATGTAACACACTCACCGGTATAATTTCCACTTATTTCTTATTTATATTTTGCTAAAATTTTCTTTGCATCTTGCAACCTTTTCAATAGTCAAGACTTGCAACATTTTCAAAAGTCAAGACTATTAAAATGGTTGCAAGACGCAACGAAAATTTTAGGAAAATAAAAATAAGAAATAAGTGGAAATTTTACTGGTGAGTTTGTTAAATTATTAGGCACAAAAAGAAAATGACTCTCCTCAGAAACAACAGAATATGCTTCAATACACGAACTCATATAAAAAATCTTGCAAACCAAATCCAAAAACGAATCCTTCAATATAAAATACAGAAATAAGTCGGTGAGGTGGCAAAATTGTCAGCGCGCCGGGAAAATTTTTTGGCGGCATTACTTCCGTCTTTACGTTCTATTTTCAAGTTCTGTCTTGGTCGACTTTTCCATTCATACTTACGAAGTTGATAGAATAAGTACCAGCTGTTCACTCGTTGTTCGAACTTGTTTGCCTTAAGACAGAATTTATACCCAATACAAAGCAGGAGTGGCTGTGTGGTAAGTAGCTTGCTAACCAACCACATGGTTCCTGGTTCAGTCCCACTGCGTGGCATCTTGGGCAAGTGTCTTCTGCTATAGCCCCGGGCCGACCAAAGCCTTGTGAGTGGATTTGGTAGACGGAAACTGAAAGAAGCATGTCGTATATATGTATATATATATATATATAAGTGTGTGTGTATATGTGTGTGTGTCTGTATTTGTCCCCCTAGCATTGCTTTACAACCGATGCTGGTGTGTTTACGTCCCCGTAACTTAGCGGTTCGGCAAAAGAGACCGATAGAATAAGTACTGGGCTTACAAAGAATAAGTCTCGGGATCGATTTGCTCGACTAAAGGCGGTGCTCCACATGGCCGCAGTCAAATGACTGAAACAAGTAAAAGAGTAAAAGAGAGTAAGAGTATAAAAAATATGTCATAACTCAATTCTGTCTAAAGATTCGCAATGCCATCATCGGACCTACATTTTAAAACACATTTTTAACTATAACGCAAAACAACATGTTTTGCGTTACAGTTAAAAATGTGTTTTAAAATCTAGGTCCGATGATGGCATTGCGAATCTTTAGACAGAATTGAGTTATGACATATTTTCTATACTCTTACTCTCTTTTACTCTTTGTAGAATTATTACTCGCACATATAAAAATAATGCAGTTTAAGCATAATTTAGAAATAATTATATATTCCGCTAGAGTTATTACGCAAAAGAAATGTATGCTTCTATAAATTCAAATGCTTGTTACATGCTGAAATTAGCAATTTTAGGTATACATTTTTTAAAAAATGCATTATATCTCCGTATTTATCGCCTAAATTATTTGGTACTTGTATGCGGTTTGCCGTAAAAATGAGTAATATTTATACATGTATGCTAACACCATTCTGACAATATATTTTTATTTCAATTAAATCATTATCTGCGTAAATTGATTTATCACATGGTTAATTTCATTAATTTATAAATACTGATTAAAACTTTAACATTAGCTTCATTGTCATAAAGGTCTTGGGAAATCTAATCTACGTCAATATTCCAGGAGTGAATTGCAGATTTTATTATTGTTATTTAGTTTTATGAGAATCCGAAATAATTTGTTGTACACACGTTTTTAGTTCGTATTTTGTCCCACGTATTTTATTTTGCAAAACAAATCAACTTCTTGCGTGAACCACATATGATGTGTGTTAAGTTATAAATCAATTTCAAGATTGGTTTCGGAAGAACTGAGGATAACTAAAGCAGATAAGAATTGTCACACACGGATCGGGATGTAACTTAATGCTACACTGTATTTTGTAGGGGCATGGTTTAATGGTTACTGTGCTCGGCTCACGAATTTTTCAGTCGTAGGTTAGAGTACTAGAATGACTAGTACTCTTCATTTCACATTCCAATAAACTGCAAAATGTGCACCAAACGCAGCGGAGATTAAAACCCTTTACGAAAAGCAACATATTAGCGTTCCGCTTGGATAAAAGCACACTTTTATTTCTAATTATGTAAGTTCTTTTAATACCCACATAAGCTGACGCGGTTTACTCGAGCAGTTGTGAGATGTCACCAGGATTTCCTTCATAAAAAATTCAGTTAATAAGAATTTCAAAAAAGAAACATTTAAATGCACTCCACCAATATTGCAAGTTCATTGCTATTAAAACAGAAACTATGATATGTTAATAGTAGAGATAATCTTTTCTACTCTAGGCACAAGGCCCAACATTTTTGGAGAGGGTGCCATTCGATTAGATCAACCCCAGTACGCAACTTGTACTTAATCTATCGACCCCGAAAGTATGAAAGGCAAAGTCGACCTCGGCGGAATTTGAACCCAGAACGTAAAGACAGAACGCTAAGCATTTCGCCCGGTGTGCAGCTCGCCGTCCTGTTAATAATAGAGATAATGCTAGCACGTTGGGCAAAATATATAACAGTATTTCTTACGGCCTTACGTTCATAGTTTAAATTCCACCGTGGGCGACTTTACCCATCATCCTTTCGAGAACGAGGAAAAGAGTACCTGTTGAACACTGATATTGATAAAATTGACTTAATCGCTCAACGGATAGCCGCTGGTCTAGTACCAAAATTTTAAAACGATATTTTATATAACGTGTAGACCGATTAACTAGCGGAATCGGTTGCGCGGCGGGCAAAGTGTTTAGTGACATTTTGTCTGTTTTCACGTTTTTAGTTCCAAATCTGCCGAGGTCTACGTTGCCTTTCATAATTTTGGGGACCGATAGAATAAGTAATAATTGAACACCAGGATCGATGTAATCGATTCATCCATTGCCGTGGTTTTGCTGGTCATGCCCCAAGATTTGAAATCAGTATTACATATAACGTTTGTCTGTACTTACGAGTTCAAAATCCACCGAGGTCAACATTGCATTCTATCACTTACGGGAGGATGATAAAACAAGAACCAGCTGAGCACTTGGTTTGATGTATTCAACCTACTCCTCATCCGATATGCCTGAGTTTGTACCAAAATGTGAATCTGATAATATATATAAGATAGTTAATAGTTGGCTAGAATCGGTACAGCATCAGAGAATATGCCTTTGCTTTTGCGCACTTGCACATATTGACTTTGAAATGCTCACTGTGTTTCATCCTTCGGGAGAAGATAATGTGAAATGACTGTCGTCAAGGAGGTCGGTTTGTTCCTTCCCGTGGCTGGGGGCCGATTTCTTTATTCCCACGACTGAGAAATTGTGCCTATATTACAAACCAATATCATACAAAAGAAATAACAATAATGATTAACACATATTTCTTTATTCAATTTCAGTTTTGTACAGTAAACCTCACGATTACATTATCAAATAAAAAATATATATTTCTGCACTTTATGGCATCTAATACATTTCATCATATTTAAGTATATTGCATTAAGAATAAATTTTTCCGTAGAGAATTTCTTAAATGAAAAATTGAAGAAAAGAACTGAGGAATATGTAATTTAATGCATGAACACACGCATGAATATATAATTATATATGACTGTGTATGTATGTGTGCATGTATATCTGAATGACGACGTGTTTGTGTATGTCTGCGCGTATATAGTATGTTCCTATATATCTATATATATACTTCCATATGTTTATTTTATACCTTATATATATATGCATTACAATCCACCACTAGGGGACAACCAAAATTCCTCTTTTCTGTTACTAATACTATATATATATATATATATATATATATATATATTATATATATATATTTCAATATATTACACATACACGCACAAAAAAGCATGTATATATTGATATAGATATAGATAGATAGAAAGCTAGATAGATAGCTAAATAGATGGATAGGTGGGTAGGTGGGTGGGGGTAAGGACAGTCATATCCATAGATAGATAGATAGATAGATAGATAGATAGATAGATAGATAGATAGATAGATAGATAGATAGATAGATAGATAGGTAGATAGATAGATAGATAGGCTGACATAAATACATACACATATGTACATGCATGTGTATCTCTTGTATCATTAAATATGCACTTGTTTCTGAAATACATTACAATCCACCACGTGGGGACAACCGAAATTCATCTTTTCTGTTACTACTACTATATATATATATATATATATATTATATATATATATATATATATTTCAATATATTACACATACACGCACAAAAATGCATGTATGTATAGATATAGATATAGATAGATAGAAAGCTAGATAGATAGCTAAATAGATGGATAGGTGAGTAGGTGGGTAAATGGATAGATAGGCTGACATAAATACAATCACATATGTACATGCATGTGTGTCTCTTGATTCATTAAATATGCAATTCTTTCTGAAATATATGCATGCACAAGTATTCCAGTTTTGATATGTTGAACTAAATGTAGATGTAGTAATTTTATTAGATTTTAGGGTGAAATGAGCAGAAGGATGAATCACATTGATCGTGAGTGATTTGAATTGAAGTGCATTTAAAGTATATTGAAATTTAAAGCAGTAGGTTACAACTTCATGAGTACATGCACTGACATGTGAAAATCGAATCGTTATTATATTTTCCGTTCTCTATTATTCTATTGTACAGTAACTTTCTGAGAGAGAGAGAGAGAGAGAGAGAGAGCGAGAGAGAGAGAGAGAGAGAGAGAGAGAGAGAGAGAGAGAGAGAGAGAGAGAGAGAGAGAGAGAGAGAGAGAGATAGCCGTCCAGTCAATGTGCCACGAAGCGTGAATGTATTTCGATGAAATAATATAACTAATCTAAAAATCTTAAATATATTCATGAATGTCCTCACAAATTGTTATGAAAATTTTGCATTTTCTTTTATATTTATTCACAAAGATGTTCATAGTAAATGAAACCCTTGATCTGAAACTAACTTTTACATCCTTCTGAAGTGAAAGTTTATTATTCAATACGTGTTCCCACAAGATTTTCGAATAGAATGTCACTCAGAGTTTACTTTCTTTATAATATACGCTTCTATATGGCTTCATAAGTTTTCTGCTACATTATCACATTCGTTCAATACGAATCTTATCATGACACAACTATAATCATTTTTAATTGTTGATATCGGATATAAACAATTCGGAGTTGGTTGTTACTACTCTGGGGCGGTGGTGATTGCAAAACAAAACAGTGAGAAGACACAGGACTTGCAGTTTCTCAAATTAAAAACCAAATCCACACAGTCCGTACGCCATCGTTGGACATTAGTCCGACGGACAGCTGAAAATGCACATGGATGGTTTGGATATCCAGCAGGATCGTCAGGTTTACTCAGAAATATACCGATATGTAGACGCTTCTGAACTGTCTTGAGGACACGGCAAAGGCCTACATCCCCACTGTTAATTTTAATTACTTAGTCAGATTGACTCTTGTATATAAATTGTAATTAAATTTGCATATCAAATCCTCTTCCCATTAAAGTAATACATTATGCTGGAAGGGCGCATCATATGCAGACATCACCCTCTGATTTCAGGCTGGTATCATATTCCTTGAGCTCATTACTAGCTCTGAGACGAACTGAAATGGTTATATTATAATTAACAATTCCGAACTATTTTGTCGACGACAGCAATAGCCAACCAACAATGCACGATAACTCTATCAATGCCCGGAAAATATTAGAGATTTATTTACTACTATTCTGACACATATATTCAGGCGCCATGTCTAATTAATCTCCAAGCTATGCAGTCAGAGATGCAAATGCTGATGTATATATATTTCATCATGAAGGATTTTATAATTTTTCTCGACTTAGAAGTACACATCTTTGAAGTACACTATGTTTCATCCACCCCACGTACAAACACATGCACGTGCACGTAAATACACACGCATATATACACGCCCACACAATACATACAAAAGTACATACATATGTGTAAATATATATATATGTGTGTGTAAATTATAATTTAGGGTATCTAAGAGATACTACTACGCTGCAAACCTGTAAATAGCAGTCAACCCTTGACTCTAAAGCCACACTGTATGTTTATCTCTTAGTTACCCTAAATTATAATTCTAAATAATTATTACCTTTGAAGGTTTTTATTCCTTGCTGGTCACTTAATATGATCGGTATTTAAATAATCCTTATTTATATAAATATAAATATAAATATATATATATATATATATATATATATATATATATATATATTCTTGATCACGTTATTTATATTCAGGTTTTGATTCTTAGTCTATTTGATTTGAGGAGTCAAAGTTCAATCTCCTCACGACCCTACATTTGGTCTGCAAATTCTTACCCCTTTCTGTTGGAAATTGAGAAGAATTTTCTATGTTAACTCTGTTTTTTCGCAAATTATTTCATTTGATTTTATATATTCTTGTTCCCAATCATTTTTGAACCAAACCGCCCAATTATACCATATATTTATTGACCGGCAAAATTAGAGAAAATGTTGACTTAAGCAGAATTCGATCTCAGAACGCTCCAGTTGCAGAGTTACTAATTCGAAGCTTTGTATACGGTATTTATCAACCCTATCAAGAAACTTGAAATGACATTTTCAAATCAATTAGAAATAAATTTGAGTATGATGTTGCAGAGAAGCTACTCGCAGAGACCTCGATTTGGAAGGTGCCTAAACCTTATCAAGTTTAAGGATTCTTGTTTGAGGAATATCAATGTTTTAAATAAGAAAGTTTGACAATATCTTGACAAGTGTCTTGGGTAAGTCATTTTTTGTGCCTTATAATGTAACACACTCACCGGTAAAATTTCCACATTTTTCTCATTTTTATTTTCCCAAATCTTTCGTTGCGTCTTGCAACCTTTTCAATAGTTTTGACTCAATAAGAAAAAAGTGGAAATTTTACCGGTGAGTGTGTTACATTATAGGGCACAAAAGGAAAATGACTCTCCCCAGACACAACAGAATATGCTTCAACACACGAACTCATCAAGAATCTTGCAAACTAAATCCAAAAACCAAATATTTTGACAAGTGCTTTTCGTTTAGATGAGTAAGTGAAATGCTGGTGGTGGAGGTCAATTCTTATAATGGAAAATAAGATAGAAGAAAGAGTTCTAGAGAATTACCATTAAAACATAAACCTTCCATTGAAGCACTTATCAGCAAATTTTCGATGTGTAAACGTATCAAAACTTACAACAAAATGATCTGTTGTCTGCCGTGAAACTAAAATAATGCCGGAAAGATTCATTTTTAAACAAAGGATCACCAGGCAATTGATAAGGCAAGTTTGTGTAGCTGTAAGAATTGAAGCATTAACTTGTGCATGCCGTAAACAGATTTTACAAAACAGCTTATGCTATTGTAACTCTTTCATGCCTATTGAAGTGAATGTCAATGGTTGCGACGTCGTTGATAATTTTGGCAATGTCATGACATCTAGCATGTCACATTGCAAAACAAAGATAAATAATACTATTAAGAGGGGGTGTTGAAAAGTTCCTGGCTCTAAGGGTATCGCGAAAAGCTTGGAAGGATGGCTAACATTACTTCCAAGTTCTTTTAGTGGGCTTAGAAAAACTGAAGGACCGCTGCAATAAGTATGTGAATCTGAGAGGGGAATATGCTGCATAAAATCATTATTAAGTGATCCTCTTGTATGTTCTTTTAAACAAAACCTAGGAACTTTGCAGTAAAATTCGTGATCTTGTACATTAAATAATGGACTTACAAGTGGATTTATGCTTGGAAAAAACCCAGTGTGCACCTTCTGTATAAGGAAAATGTAAAGCGATTTTCTCCCAATCAGAATAACAAAATGAAACACTTGTAAAGTGTGTAAGTTAGTGATAACATGTGATTGGAATGATGTTTACGATTTCAAAATAAATTAGGTTTGGCTTTAAAAGACGGAAGTGGAAGCCATGTAACCTTCAGCTACGTAGCTCCATGATGTGCGTAGAATCATCCTAGAAATAGAATCGTAAACGCCACTTACTTTTGACATATCTTCATTTTCTGTATTCCAGACTGTTGAAAATTCATAGAATTGCTTACTTTTCTTAATCATTTTTTCCTCCATGCTCGCTGTATTGTGGTCGCTTGGAATGACTGTTTCTAATTTACTAATTTTTTTCATCTTTCTCCAATACCATTTCGTCTATTTCGAAGGTAGACTATCACACTATGAAAATAAATTTTAAAATCACAGATTTTAAATATACTTTCCATAATACTGTGTTTTCCAAATGTGTGTGCCATTTCTTGACTACCAAATCAGTCTTCTCAGATGCAAATACCTTTTATCGATATACCTATTCTTATTCTCTTTTTGCAAGCGTTAAAGAAACAGTTGTGATGATGGTGGTGGTGGTGGTGGTGGTGGAGTGATGGTAGTGATGGTGGTGGTAGTAGTAGTAATAGTAGTAGTATGAACTACTACTATACCTACATTTAAGTAGTAGTAGTAGTAGCAGCAGCGGAGGTGGTGGAGGTGGTGGTGGTGGTAGTAGTAGTAGTAGTAGTAGTAGTAGCAGCAGCAGCAGCATCAAAATCTTGAACGCCATCATCGTATCCCCTTAGCAGACCTTTGCCGCGAACCGTTCTCCATGTGATATGGCTTCTGGTAAAAGGTTCCTCTCTCGATTACCCGGTGCTCCAAACTAGAGACGAATATCTGCCGGTTATATTATCACATGTTATACATATCGTGGTGATATACGTAGCATCTTGATAGGAGTAGAACTAAGAGCTCCACTTACTTTCGACATATCTTCATTTCCTATATTCCAGACTGTCGAAAATTCGTGGTATATCTAAAATTGCTTAACTATTTTCCCTCTGTGCTAGCTATATTCTAGTCTCCTGGGATGATTACGTTTATAATTTGATATCTTTTAAAAATCTTTCTCCATCTCACTTTTGTCTATTTCGAAGGTGGAATTATCACTCAATCAATATCAAGTTTAAAATCACACAAACTTTTAGATATTCTCTTATAATATTCTGTTTGCTATATATGTCTACCATTTCTCGAAATAGCAGTCATTGCAGATGGGAATATGTTTTAACGATATGCATTTCTCTGTCTTTTTATGCAAGCGTTGAAGTAGCATTATAATGGGTTGGGAACTAAGTTCCCGCCGATTTTTAAATTTAAATTTAAAAACGTTTAAAAATTTACAAAAGGTTCAACAAATTTCAACAAAATTTTCAATTCCTCGTTGGTAGAAATTACCCGATTTCGACTCGTAAGATTGATCCAGCCAAGCTCTCAATTCTGCATCAGTATTGAATGAACGCCGCGCATAGCCTTTGAAAGAGATCGAAAGGGGTGGAAATCCGTTCGTGCCAAATCATGAGATTACGTTGGGTGTGGCATCACTTCTGAGGCCTGCGTTTGAATGGCTTCCTTAGTCATATTGACGATATGAGGGCGGACGTTGTCGTGAAGCAGAAGAACTTCATGCTGTCAATTAGGTCTTTTCCCTTGAATAGTCGTGTTGCGTCGTTCCCCGTTGACCGTTTGGTTCCGTTCAAGCAATTCTTAATGGATAATCCCTTCCCAGTCCCACCACAAGCAGAACATCATTTTACGCGGGTGAACATCTTGTTTCACGCGCGATGTCGCTTGTTTACCGAGGCTAAGCCATTCCTTACGCTGCTTCATATTGATGTACACGCACCATTTTTCGTCGACAGTAACGATTCGGTAAAGAAATCGTTGCTTGTGTCCGTGAGTTGAGTGGTGACGAGCAAGCAAGCTAGCGGAAATTGTGGCTCATTGATTTTTGCTGCCACTTAAAGAATGCGGAGCCCATGCTTCACACTTCTGAGCCTTCCCATGGAGGGAAGATGCTTCTCTATAGCAGTGTGGGAGCATTCCATTTCCTCTGCCAGTTCCCTTGTCTTTTGCTGTTTAATCGCTCTTCATCGAACTCAACTGGACGGCCAGAATGAGGTGCGTTTTGAGGTCAAATTTTCTATTTTTGAACTTGGCATACCAATCACGAGTGGTTCTTTCAGCGATGGCACCCCCTCCATACACTGCACAAATATCGCGAGCAGCTTTTGCGGCCTTAGAACCTGGATTAAAAGCAAAAAGAAGGAGGTGTCGAAAATGCTCGTTTTTCTTAACTTGACATTCTATTTTACTGATCTGAAAATAAACAAAAATTAATTAAAAGCAACTAGAAAAAAATATATTCCAAAATGATTCAAAAATAGAATTCTCGAAAAAATATATTCCAAAATTTAAAAACGCAAGAAATTCCAAAATTTAAAATAATGGCGGGAACTTATTTGCCAATCCAATAGTAAATATCACAGACACCACTTTCTTAACAAACAGCCTGCGTTCCTGGTATCATTTCTCTTCACATAAATATATTTTTACACAATTTATATCGAAGGAGTGGCCGTAGGTTGCAAGTATACAGTTCCCTATTACCTGCGTAGATCTCTGGTTTATCACCAATCTCACAACTACTCGTTCTTTTTCGACCATTGTGTCTATTCCAAAAGAATATATAATAATTCTGTTTACATACGTCTCAATACGTAGTTATTTCAAGTGGAGCATTCATGTATTTTTACATTCACTCTTGGCAGCGACAGTTTTGTGATGGTTTGGTTTCAACTCACACAATTATAAAATTTTGCCTTATTACAAAAATATAATTCTGATAATTTCTTTCCTTTCCTTCCTTATATAGTGAGAGACATGATTCTGCATAAAAAAATTTCATGTTTGTATATGAACTCAATGTTTGTATTCTAATAGATTTTTATATGAATATGCATATATGAAAGTTTGTTTGTCAGAAAACTTATGACC
>NC_043001.1:94181215-94183715 GCF_006345805.1 Octopus sinensis | reverse complement strand
AAAGGCTGAGAGTGTATGTCATTGAAGTATCTTCTTGTGAATGCATTTGGTACTGAGCGTATGAGAGGGTTATCTTTTCTTTCGTATCTCCGCTGAGTTGATACCTATCTTCTTTGTCACAGTTATCTACACTCGCATCCTTTCACACGCTTCTATGCTTCTGCTTCACATTTTTCGCCCGTGCTTATCACGCTTTCTTCAGGAAGCTTAACAATTGAGCAGTCGTATAAAAATTTCAAACTTCCACTAAACAACAACCCCATCCAGCCGTTTTTCCCATCTGGAAAAAAGAACCATCTACGCATACAGTAGAATTAATTCCCCACCTTCTTCCATCTGTAGCTTCCACCCCACAACTATTTCATTCTCTCACTGACTATTCCGCGTTTTCAATCCCATCTAGGCTTTAAAGTTTTGTTAATGAAGTATTAACTCTCGAAAGGTTGAAATTATATGTCTTACCTTCAGATAATATAGTATTTATTACAGCTTGCTTTTCCAGTATTAATATTATATATTTCCAGTTGTATTTACAATAGATGCATACATATATACATACATCCATACGTATATATATCTGTGTGTTTGTATGTATATATATATATATTTAACGACAAGCGTCGCCCTTTTCAAGCCTAGCCAGGCTCATGGGCCCGGTTTCCTGGTTTCTGTGGCGTATGTGTTCCCCCCTCCAGCTGGACGGGACGCCAGTCCCTCGTAGCGTTATTCAAGAAACAGGAAGAGAGAGTGAGAGAAAGTTGTCGCGAAAGAGTACAACAGGGTTCGCCACCAACCCCTGCCGCAGCCTCGTGGAGCTTTTAGGTGTTTTCGCTCAAAAAACACACACAACGCCTGGTCTGGGAATCGAGACCTCGAGTCCGCTACCCTAACCACTGGGCCATTGCGCCTCAACACACACACACACACACACACACATATATATATATATATAAATATATATATATGATGTATGTATGTATGTATGTATGTATGTATGTATGTATGTGTATATTATGTGTATTATGTGTGTGAGTACGCTTGGCAACCAGTGACGGTGTGCTTACGCCCCCTTAACATAACATATCGACAAAGAGAATGAGTACTGGGGTCATTTAATTCAACTGAAAATTTTCCTTGCCGGTACTTTACAACAATGTTTCCACCTTTCGACAGGACAATTGCAAATAAACACGCCTAAGTAATTTTGTAACACTACATGTCCACATGAATTAATAGCGGTTATCGATTACATTGAGATTCATGTATACTGATATAATATCTGTCATTGATGAAATGAGCTTAAGTTACAGAAATGGCCCTGATGGATTCCCAGCAAACATTCTAAATCAATCCTCTTCCAAATATTATTTGCAAGTAGTTGAGATCGCTGAAAGATAAAGGAGCGCATATGTCTTATCCACAAATGTGGGAGCAGTGCAAGAGTTATAAATGATACGCCTGTCACGCTAACTTCACATGATATCTAACTCATAGAACGAATTGTCAGGGGGAAGCTGATCACATTCCCCGAAGGTAAATACTTGCTTCCTGCCACCTAGCATGGCTACCGCTCAGGAAGAAGCTTTTACAATTTTGAATCATTATGTCTGGGTGTTAATGTATCTTATGTATCGCTCAAACTTGGTTGTGATATATATTTATTTTGCAAAGGATTTTGATAAGGCTGTTCACGGAATGATATGTCAAGAGTCAGCATCGTTGGAAAATTGAGTGTTTGATTACATGAATCGTTAAAGACTTGGTGCAACAAACAATGAAGTTTTCTCCAAGGAGACATTAATAGCGAGTGTTATAGTAAGATGTACATGGCATATAAAAGCGGGCTGAATAAATCAATATACAATTTCTCGCAGAGAAACTCCAAGTGTTTCGCTAATAGGCAGCTTCTACTAACACGCCACAACATTGATACTTTGGGCCAAAACTAGGTGCAATCCCAAAGTCAAAGGAAGTCACATGCCCAGGGTATTGATATGAGCAACGATGCATTATTTCATGTACTTATCATCGGGATTGTAACATGTGTAGACGAGTTGCCAGGTAGTTTCCGAGAAATGTTACAACAAGTGACCAGGAAACAATGCTCGTCGCATGGAGTACATTTATTTTGGACTTCTCATCAAAACTATGGTCAGAACCCGGTGTCAGTTTAGTAGGGGAACACGAGGCGGTCCAGCAGTGTTGCATCAAGAAGCTAACTTCAGCGAAACACCTGGGCTTCTTCGAAATTTGAAAAACAATTACAACGAAGATGTGAGATATGAAGGGGTAATCATATGTATTATCGAAGGGGCACTGGAACAAAACTTTGTCATCACCAGGTGCCGCAACAACTGAATAAGCATCTACTACACTGTTATAAACGTTCCAACCATCTCTTTTAGAATAAGGACCAATTACAACAATAACTTAGGTTTCAAAGGCCCACAGCTATTTAATACCTTGCTGAAAAAATATTGAGGGATTTACGTGGATTAAG
>NC_043001.1:94126215-94176215 GCF_006345805.1 Octopus sinensis | reverse complement strand
ATTTTAATGTGTATACTTTATTTGGTTTCCTCTCGTGTTTTATTTATTTATCTGTTTATTCATATATTTATTTTGTAAATTATCTGATGGATGATGAAATATTGAACTTGATATAACATTAATTTCTTTATCCGTATAAGGTTAACAGAAAACAATATTTTTTCTGTATATGACCGAACAACAGGATGCCAGTTAATTCTCTGAGGGAGTATTTTTTTTTATCATTATTAATTGTTTTACTTTCTGTATAAACTCTATAAGTTATTGAGGTGTTGTTTGTGATCTGTAAGATATTTTATCTTGCAAAGAAAAGATATTGCTTTTGTTTGACTATGATATATGTTATAAAAATGTTTCTACTGTTACATGTAGTTTGGTAGGTTCAATCTCTGTGGAACAAACATGGATACAATAATGAGATAGCATATTGTTCAAATATTAGGGCTGGTTGTGTTCAAGGAGTTATTACTAGAGAACCGTTTTATATATTCCATTCTACAAGAGGCACAACGTTGTTGTGTCAGGTTTTTAAAAATTTACATAAAATATAATGCTTTTAATGGTTGTATTCCGCATAGTCATATAGTCGCTGTGTGTCAGACTTTATAATATTAGTGAAATGACGTGCGTATATATATATATCTATATATATATACTAGTTTAAGTTGACACGCTCTATGCGCGGGTAAGAGTGTGGTTGTTGCTCTCTGTTGCTTCCTTTCTGTTTTTTATTACCACATTCTCCCTCTTTGTTTCTCTCTCCTTTATCTTTCACTTTCCCACTCTCTTACTCTTCCTTGTCTCGGACTCTCCCTCGCTTTCTCTTACTCTCTATTTTTCTCTATCTATCTCTCTCCCATTTATAAACAACAAAAGATCTTGAGTAACTTGAGAAAGAAAACATTTTGAAAGATCAATCATAAATATCAGGCAGTGACAACGGAAATGTCTGCTTCAAGGCAGACAGCAAGACACTAAACTTTAAAAGGGACAGACGAACTTGCGAGCTGAATAAAAAAAATTTTAATATTAGAAACCAAAGTTTGAAGAGATAGAATCTGAGGATAGTAGAGTCACCATGGCTGGCATTTCTTAACGAAGGACAGCAACGTCGTGGCAGTTTAACGACTGGCGTAAAATTTTGAACTTGATTTAAAAGAATATTCCTAAACACCCGCTCCCGTAACTTTTAACCCCCTTCCAGCCCCATTTAGACCCCTTTTCACATTTTGGTTAATATAACCCGATTTCATCCGGGTCTACTCGGGCCACATTTTATAAGATAAGGAATTTTGTCTTAGAAGTCACGCCTTTCATTTGAGGAAAAAATAGTTGTCATGCAAACTCGCCAGCACATTTAACATAGATGTGCATATTTTCAGCTCAACCTTGTGCACATTTTATATATATATATAATATATATATATATATATATATATATGTACGCAGTATATATATACATGTGTTTGTGTGTACGCATTATATATACAAATGTATACAAATTATATATATATATAAATACAGATATATACACTTTGTATATACGCATTATATATACATATTTCTATATAGAACACACACATATAAAAATTAGCCCAATAATTATCACCACCACCACCACACAATCATGAGAACAAATATTTGTTCTCATGATTATGTGGTGGTCCTGGTGGCGATAATAATTCTCTCTATGAATGCAGACAGACGTAGAGAGAGAGAGAGAGGGGGATATGAGAGAAATAGTGAGGGCGTTGGCGAAGGCGGCGGGGGAAATATAGTTGATCTGTCACACGTCGTTATAGAGAGAAAGTGAAGGGAAGGGAGGAAAGAGAGACAGCTGGAGGAAGACAGGCATATAAGAGAATGAGAGTAACGAAAAAAGACTTGTCAAAGTGTGGGTTTTTTGCCCTAGTAACCACAGCTTTTGAGATAGGGATTTCTAACCTAGCCCACTCATATCCTCACCTCATTTTACATGTCCCTGTAAATTTCGGAGCGAATCCGATGGGATTTAGTGCCCTTCAATCTGTTACAATGCCAAAACCAGACAAACAAACTTTTAGCATTTCAGATTTATAGATCTTGATAAATACAAAATGGGACTAGTACGCAAAACATCCAGATAGACGATACAAAGAAAACAAAGACGGATCGTTCAGAGCTTTCTTTCCTTTGTCAAGTTCAAGATTATCTTTTCAATTTCGGCTGGTTATACTCGCGATTACTCCAATCTGGCCAGCCCTAAGGAAAAACTAAGCTAAAATCAATAGATTCCTTGGGAGAAAGCAGCGAATGTATGCGAAAACAAGGACAGAAAAAATAGGGAATGTTACAAAAATACAAATAACAGGACATAACAACTTTTGTCTTTTGACTAAGGACGAATTAAGTCAAGCTGGCATGTCTCTGTCTATGTAACTGTGTCCGTGTGTATCTCTCTGTTTGATGGCTGTATGTGTGTGTATGTATGCATATGTTTAATCAGATATGCATATGATCACATTCGTTGTTGGTCCTAAAAATTGTTTTACAAGCTTTTGTGTAGGGACGTGACTGATGTTGTAGTTTTGTAACAATCAGGACCCCTGCAACTAACTGGAAATTAGATATTGAATTTGATGACGTTGACACAAATGATTTTGGACTTGGACTATAAATTATTTTCTTACTCCATACTTCTCCTTCTCTCTCTTTATCGCTTTCCCCCTGTATACATGTCTACACACACGTATTTGCATGTGTATGCACGTATAATTTACAAGCAATCATTCGTACCATCACAAATGTTTCTGTATTGTTTGCAAACCCAGTATTTAACACCATTCAATTCCCACTATTGTAACACGCTACCCTGTCTGTATTTTCGTATTTTGTTGTATCTTTACATACTTTCAGTTCATTGGTGTCATGTGTCATCATGTGCTAATGTGTTAAACGTTTAATAAAATAATAATAAATTCGGAGATTAGAAAATGTGATGAGTAAATATTAACAAATACGCTAGACTTCGTTGAAAGCTAACTGGGAGCGCCTTGGCTGAATAACTGGACGGAAATTGATAAATGCACCTCGTAATTAATTCGAAAACGGAGGGCATGTGCTTTCAATTTCATGGATGACCGTACATTTCAAACGAATTAAGAGCGATAATTTTTGAACGGTCGAAAAGAGGAAAGGAAAAAAAACAGAAGAAGAAGAAGAAAAAGAAGAAGAAGAGGAAGAAGAAGCAGCAGCTCCACAACAACATTAACATCAGTAGCAACTACAATAAGATCAACAATATCAACAAAGATAAGAAAAATATTCATTAAAATATATTTGATGGAAAGCAAAATCAGATTTATGAAATGCTAAAGTTTATTAGGGGAGAGGTGGTAAAGTAAGAGAATAAAAAAAAAACGTTGTGTCAAATTCAAGGAACTGGAAGAACATGGAGGATGTAATGTAGAGATAGAAGTATGAAGTGGACGAAAATTTTGAACAAAGGCAGTTGAAGGAATAGAGTTACACCAGTGATATAAATAATCAAATATAAAAAAGAATATGAGAACTAAAATGATTGGAAAAGAACGAAATATAGAAATTCAGACGGAAAATGTAGAATTCAACTCCATTATGGTTGACATGTTGCGCCATCAATAACAGTCACTGTCGCTGTTGTTCTAGTGATAGCGTTTAAATTTGTCATTCCGTTGGTGTTTTTCTTCTTGTTCCTCGGTCTAGCATGAAAGATTTAAGGACGTTTACCATAGCAATGCCTTTATTTTTCCAGGCATAGTGTGACTAGGAATACATCATGAGATTTGTTGAGATTTACCTTGGTTTCATTAAACGAAATTTCTAACACGGTAGAGCTTCCCACAATTCGTGGTAGAGAGTAAGGAAGGCTGAAAGAAATTCCCATGAAGTCTGCTACAGTTTCCAAAAGAGAATGCTATCGTCTCCGTGATTTAACGCCGTCGAGTGAAAGTCGATATTGATCTCCTTGTGATTAGAACACAGAAATTACACGCACACCCAAGCACCCACACACACACAAACACACATCACACACACACACGAAGAGCTTAAATTAATGCTGTGTAGAAGTTGTCCAGCATCTGGCAGTAACTTTGTTAAATATTCGTAGTTGAAATACATATGGTCATTCTTATACTATAACTTGTAACAATTAATTCACTAAGTTTTATCGTTTATTTTCAATTTTTTGTTTGAAATTATTCCTAATACTAAAATCTTTAACGGATGCTACAAAATTTCTGTTAAAGCTCATTAACAATCGAATCGGAAGAACCAGACATCAAAGAAAATTATGACTGATTTCAACAGAGAAAAAATATTTAGCGGTAGAACGAAATCTTTGAAATAGCGTGCAAATCACCCACTATCCGCTTTAAAATATGTACACATCATTATATAATAAGTTCTTGAGTACATCAGGCATGGGAAACTCGAAAGCGGTATACAAGAACACGTTCTATCATAGGCTTAATCGATCAGTGCTCATCTCCCTATAAAGAACATCAGTCAATTATTCTCCTTTGAAATGATCGATTATATGACGACATGAGTAGCATATAAAGTACGGAGGCATTATCTTAGAACAGTATCAATAATATCGAAATAACAGACAATATACAACTTGCAAATTTTACTAATAATTGATTGAAGCGTGGAATACAAGTTAGCTCTTCTGTATCACATGTCGTTAATGTATTAAATCTAAGGCTGCAAATAAAGTGAAGCGTACATGGCAATTTATATTTTTCCAGACTGATTGTATAAAGAGCGGGAGTTCATTTCAAATTAGAGGTCTGTGCTACAAGCACAAGCGGGTAAGGGATCTTTTCGGTTTCAACGGCAGTTTTCTAGCGGTCTCATGTGAAATTGTCACCCATAATTATGACCCTAGTATCGATCTATTGCATTTCAATCTGTTTTAGTGTTAGGGTTTGTTAGGGTTAGTTAGGGTCAGGGTTGGTGTTCGGGTGGGGGAAAGGGTATATTTTATTCTTCACATATTTAAATAAACCCAATCTGTTTCTTAAACGAGGGACATATTCATACGGCACAGAATGTTTTTTTTACCTCAATAGATGTCATTGATTGGTTAAAATTGCAGAAATTGAAGACAAAAACAACAAATATCTTACAAACTATAGAATTTTCTCAATAAAAGATGTTTTATAAAAGCATTCTACCTGTATACAAAGTTTAAAAGTGTTTAGTTACGTGGAAATTATTTTTAAAAACTGCCGTTCAAACCGAAAAGATCGGCGGGTAAGAGGTCTTCTATCAAACATACTTGAAGATCAGATGATGTTACTCCCGGATACTGATTAACTCTGCAACCTCAGAACTCAGAGCATAAAATCCGTATAAATTACTAAAATACACTCAACCTCTTGGTCTAATGTTTCTACACATCCACTCATGTGGATAGGTAAACATTTTGCCTCTAAACACGAAATGAAGAAAGGCAAAATTAACCACGTATTGTGGCGAGAGACATTGACACCCCTGGTAGACTGGAAGAATTGACGCCACTGGGGGATTTCTTTCGGTATAAAAGTGACGACAAGATATTCGAAGCTTGCGTCACACGTTAATTTTGTTTTTGTGGTGGGTGGGGGGACGAAATCAAAGAAGAAATCATTAACATGGAAGATTTATTGGCATGTGTGGTGCAGTTGCAACAACAGCAGTTACAACAACAACAACAACAACAACAAAAACACCAACAGTTACTGTAAAGAATTCTGAAAATACTTCAGGTTCGTTCTTGTTAGAATTTCTGTATTTGGCACCACGGCCACAATACAGAGGGGGCACTACAAAGACAGACACAACACCTCAATGGAAATATAAAACATAAAACCAATGAGAATGAAATGTTATCTAAAAATGAAAAAAAAAATGAAATGGCTGCATGGGCCCCATTTGAACGTTTATACACACTATTTACAATCGTTCCATTTTTCTATTGTTTTTTCTTAATCATTTTGTTTTACATGAAAAACTTTTACTTTTTCCTTTCTCCTTCATGCAACAAAGCAATTTTACTCTTTTTTTTTCCATTTTAATACCTCATGTAAGTCTCTACGTCTCTGAGTTCAACTACGGGTGGCAGTTCATCGAATTCCACCAACAATCCGGGCGGGTCAATCTTGGGTTCGATCTTATGAGACGGCGTAGTAAACTCAATTAGAGAATTTATTTATAACCCAGAAGGTACTACTTATTCTGCATACTTTAGAAGATACGAAGAAATCATCAAAGAAGAATGTAAAAATTGGAATTACGAGAAGATGCGACAATTTTTAAGAAAGTTATCCCTTTCAGAACACGAAAAATACTGCAACTATATTTTGCCGAAAAAACAGGTGAGATTCATTTCGATGAAACAAATTATCATCGAGAATTTTCAGTGAGAGGGGTTCCCAGTTCAATACTCGTTGGTAGTGCTTAAATTTAGTTAAAAAAGATGATGAAGATTTCGTCACCTATGCTGTGGACGTTAACAGACAGACAGTATGAAAAATTAAAATAAAATTAATTAACTCAGGGTTTGCTCAAATATCTAATTGTTGTTCAATGGTTAACTGCAAGAAAATATGCTGATATATATTCTCGTATATTAACAAAATTAGAATAGGACCAGAAATTAACTCTACAATCAGTGGCTGAAGAATGCGTGAGAATTACAAATTTAAGACTTGATATTGAAAACATTGAAGACTCGATTCAAGAGCACCCCTGAATAACATGTTTAAAAAAGACATTAAATAGAACCTGTCGGAAAATTCCAAAACGTTTTTGAAAAACTTTAAAGCGCCTTAACGTCGGAATTGTCGTTATCACATTTCGATTCGAATTTAGAATTAGTAGTGGCAAAAGATGCTTGTGAAAATGGTACTGGAACTGTGATTTTACACAAATATGAAGATGGTAGCCTGAAAGCAGTAGCTCATGCTTTGCGTTCATTATTGCCGACTGAGAAAATAAAAATAGACGCATTATACATCATAATTATGGTTAAAAAACATTCCATAAATTTATACATGGAAGAAGTTTCCGACTGCTCATTATTCTTGAGCTATGGATCAAAAACGCGCATCCCCACACATACAGCCAACAGATTGCAGCGCTGGGGAACGAGCCTACTGAATTACGACTTCAAAATAGAGTATTTGCCGCCCCCAAAAATTGCACATGCAGATGGATTGTCAAGGTTAATACCAAAATGAAATGAGCCACCAAAACACACAGCGTTGAAAGCCGAAATGAAATAAAAAATATATTTTGCAATGTTGTGCTTGAGGAAATAAAAATATAAGACAGAGACGGATGAGTTAATTAAAAAGAAATTGTGAGATCCGAAGAAGCAAATAAAAAATGCGTGTAACTGGACGTAATACAATTTCTAATTTGTATTCGATATGTGATAATGTGCTTATGTATGCACAGAAGGTCGTAATGCCTACCTCACTACAAGGTTTCCTGGATATCCAGTGTGGTAAAGGAATACCACCCTGGACATCGAGGAACTTCTAGGATGAAAACGCTTATGTTTACTGGGCAAAATGGATCTAGATATTGAGAAGTTGGTAATATCATGCCGACCTTGTACTCTTACAGCGAAATCACCGCCTATAAAATTTCAACCTTGGCCTAAGGCAGATATTCTTTGGTCCAGATTACACATACCCTTCTCGGGACCGTTAAACCGATCATATTCTCTAATATTGGTTGATAGCTTTATTAAATGACCAGAAATGTGTAAACGTAGAAAATCGACTACCACAGTAACAGTGGAATTTTTACACAAAGTGTTTTCCTAGGTATGGTGTCCCTAATACCATAGTCTCCGATAACGGTAGGCAATTTACGGCTAATGAGTTTGAAAATTTTTGCAAGATGCACTCAATGGAACATATCACTACTCCTCCTTATCACCCAAGATCAAACGGACAGGCAGAAAGGTTTGTGGATACATTTAAAAGAGCATTAAAGAAATCCTGAAATGAACTAGTCGATAACGAAACATTGACACAATTCTTGAGGGTTTATAGGTTAACACCAAACCCAAACACTTTTTCAGGCGGAAATAACAGTTGCTCGAAAAATACAGTCAATTTTCGACAAACGAATAGGGAGGAAAAGGCCACAGGATGAAAAGAATAAAAGAATACGACAAAGTATTTAAATGTCGGTGACAAAGTGTTTTTCAAATTACGTAAAAGTGGAATACATGGTTGGCAAGACGGAGTAGCAACAAAAAGAATAGGCAAAATTATATAAATGATAAAAGACGAAAATGGGAATTCAAAGGACAGTTAAATCAGCTAATAAATAGATATACGGAAAAAAGAAACGAGATATACATGGAAGTGTTCTCTGTCACCTTTGATGTTCCAACACCTCAAGAAATTGAACCTAGGCATAGCAGCACAAGAAGGAGGAAACAAAGAGAACTTTTCGAAGGAGTGCCTAAACGGAAAAAAAATATTCAATTTCCCTAGGAAGAAAATCTCAATAAAGGACAAGTGATGAAGGGGAAATAAAGAGAAATAATAATATTAACTTCCAACGGAAATCAATCTCAAAGAGGGAGATGTCGTAGCGAGAGTCTGTAATACCCCTAAGGGAACTGGAAGAATGAACGAGCCGACCTCTTATAATGAATAGCGTATTGGTTGAGACGGAGGTCGGAAACGTCAGAGAGTGTCAGAGATAATTTTTGTGAGTTAGATTGTTAATTGACTGTGAATTAATTATTACTGAATATTGAAGGCTTTCTCTGTGCGTGAGTATCTGTATATTTCGGTTATTTTTAATTCAATTGTATAATGGAGAATTTTAATTATTCGAGCGAGAGCTATGCAACGGGTACTGATAATATTGCCGCGTTAACAGTGACGGACGTAAAGGCAGAAACAGACAGAATTAAAGAACGTGGAAAATTGTTAACAAGTCAGGGAACAGCACTCTCTCTGCTACCGCCAAAGGAATTTTCGGAAAGTTTACAAAAAAGAACGGTCCTGTACAGAACGTTAAAATTATCCACAGGCAAGATCGAAACCGCGACGACTGAGAGTATAGAAAAAAATTCTAAAAAGTATTAAACACCTGGCGACATTTGTAACGAGAGGTCAGAAATTCGGAGTGGTAGAAGTCAGGTTCGCATCTCGGGGAGTGGCAGCAGAGCATGCAGTAGGCGCGATTAGGAACGACGAATGGGCTTACCTACCAAGTTACTGCGGCAAAAGAATGGCGAGAGTAAGGATGAGCAAAATCCCACCCGAATACGACGAGACATGGATTATGGGGGCAGTCTTATTCCACATGAAAGAGAGTTCGAAAATATTTAAGGCAACAAGAAGTCAAAAGGTGGACTTTTGGGGATACGGGCTATATGCGAAAATTCAAGCCACCCTGGATGACCTGAACTCCATAACTGAAGAAATATATTGCCCGAAGAAAACAAGTTGAATGTGGTGGTAGAGGCCAGACCTAAATGTTTTTTGTGTAGCGAAAGAGGACACAAAAAAGCGGACAACCCTCGAAACAAGGAAAAAGAGAGGGAGGAGAGAGTTCGATGCAGAGACAGGCAACCGTGGAGGAGTATGGAGAAGATGCTGAAACAAAGGATACAGAGGAATAATTCATGGAGGTGAAACCGCCGAAAAGAAAATGTAGAAGGGGTTCTCCACCGGAGAAGCTGAAAAAGAAAATAGAGGCGATGGGAAGTAATGAAGAAAAATAACGACAAAAAAGACAGAAGAGGAAAGTTTGAAAGTGTCTCCTCTGAAGGTGAGGTTGAAGAGAGGTTAAGAACAAAGGAATAAATGTAGAAGTGAAAACCAGAAGAAGAAGAGATGGTATTATGTAGACTACCGAAGAAGTATACGTTCGGAAACAGAGATCCTGAAAATGAAGTGAGTAATACGGGTAAAATTTCGTAAATGTTACAGCAACAATGGAACTAAAGCAATAATAATAGAACCGTATTGCTATGAGGAGTTTTAAAAAAGGTGTGACTTGGAATGGTACAGTTTGAATTCCAGTTTGAATAGTTGGAAACAGTAATCGACTGGAATGACGTGATACCGTTAATAAAGGGCTGTCCTTTAGATAGCTCCCACTCAATTGATAGCGAGTAATAAGAGACTTTTTATTTTAGAGACAATGCGTCAAGAATCCGATGTGGACCGTTGGAGAATATACAGATTGGCGACTTGCAATGTTATGTTACATGTTAATTAATTGTTATGTAAATACCCGATTATAATGGAATGTAATCAAGACTAATGGTAGTGCATGTGATGAGGGGCGTATGCAGCCATTCATAATCTCGTTGTTATACAATCATCTCATTAATATTTGTTTTATGTATTGTCCCCTCTGTTGTGTCCTGTCTGTTCTTGTTTGTCCCCCCTCTACTTTGAGCCCTTGTGGCTGTAATAAAGAAAAGGAGTTAATTTTTATGAGTTATGTTGTTAATGACTGTGAATTATTTATTACTGAAGTTTGAAGGCCTGTGCGGGTCTATCCATATCTTGGGGTTGTCTGTGATTTAATCGCATAATGGAGAATTTGAATACCTCGAACCAGGACTATGCTGCGCCGGCAACAGGTAGGGACAATATTGCCGCGTTAACACTTACGGACGTAAAGATAGAAACAGACACAATTATAGAATGTGGAAAATTGTTAAGTCAAGGAACAACACTCTGGTAACGCCAAAGGAATATTCGGAAAGGTTTAAAAGGAGAACGGTCCTGTATAAGACTTTAAGATTGTCCACAGGCAAAATCGAAACCGCGACGACTGAGAGTATAGAAAAAATGCTAAAAAATATTAAACACATGGCGACGTTTGTAACGAGAGGTCAGAAGTTCGGAGTGGTAGAAGTCAGGTTCGCATCAGAGGAAGTAGCAACAGAGCATGCTTTAGACACGATTAGGAACGACGAATGGTCTTTCCTACCGAGTTACTGCGTCAAAAGAATGGCGGGAGTAAGGTTGGTTAGAGGGCAGGCCTTTGAAATGTTTTTTTGTGTAGCAACAGAGGACACAAAAAAGCCGATTGCTCTCGAAAGAAGGAAAAAGAGAGGGAGGAGAGTTCGATGCAGAGAGAGGTAACCGTGGTGGAGTGTGGAGAAGAAGCTGAAGCAGTGGATACAGAGGAGGAATTCGTGGAGGTGAAACCGCGGAAAAGAAAAAGTAGAAGGGGTTCTCCACTGGAGAAGCTGAAAGAGAAAAAAAAAAGGTGATGGGAATTAATGGAGACAAGAAAGACAGAAGAGAAAGTTTGAATGTGTCTCCTCTGAAAGTGAAGCTGAGAGGTTAAGAACAAAGGAATAAAGGTAGGAGTGAAAACCAGAAGAAGAAGAGATGGTATTATGTAAACTACCAAAGAAGTATACGTACGGAAACAGAGATCCTGAAAATGAAGCCAGTAATAGGGGTAAAATTGCCTAAGGGTTACAGCAGCAATGGAACTAAAGCAATAATAATATAACCGAACTGCTACGAGGAAATAAAAAAAAGTGCGACGTGAGAATGGTACAGTTTGAATTCGAGTTTGGAAAGTTAGAGCAAGCAATCTACTGGGATGACGTGGTACCATTAATAAAGGGCTGTCGTTCAGATATCCCTCACTCAATGGATAGCGCGTAATAAGACTTTTTATTGGAAAGACAGTGCGTCAGGAATCATACGTGGACGCCGGATAATACACGGACTGGCGATGGTATGTTACATGTTAATTAATTGTTATTTAAATACCCGATAATAATTTAATGTAAACGAGATTAATTGTACTACATGTGATGAGGATAGCATGCAAGCCATTCATAATTTCATTGTTATATAACCATTTCATTCATATTCGTACTATGAGTTGTCCCCTCTGTGGTGTCCTGCCTGTTCTTGTTTGTCCCCCTCTATTTTGAGTCCTTGTGGCTATAATAAAGAAACAGGTCGGTAGGAGTCGTTGAGACGGCGTTTGGGCGTCTCACGGAGACCGTCGTTTGAACCCATTGATTTTTACCACCGAATCGTTAAAGTATATGTACGAGATTTGTTTAGGATAAGAAACCATGTACATATTTTAAAAATCAAAGCAAGGAGAACACACACAATACATCGCTTATCAATTGTATCTAAGCTCTAAAGACTCATGCATTTTGCTTAATCTCTCTATAGATGAACGTATATATGTGTGTGTGTGTATGAGTGAGTGTGGGTGTATGTATGTGTGTCCAAAAATATAGAAATGTTGAACAGGACTTGTTTCTACTTGAAACGTATGTTTGATTATTCATGTATCTCTGTTATGTTTGTGCGAATGAATCAGTTTACTTAACCGGTAAAAACTCCGACATCAGTGACAGGACGATTTACCCTTTTCTGCTAGTCTATATTCCAACTTGTAGAGCTGGGTGTGACAAAGATGCGTCTGTGATGTTGAGGGTAAATAACTTATAAACAACGAGAATACATGCATATATACGTAAAACAAACGCTTTTCCGATTATAGTTTATTTGTAAAATGCTACCAGTACTCATTTAATACGTTCAATTTCACTTCACCGAATCACTCACACACAGAAACAACACACACACACACGTTTATGTATGGATTATGTATGAAATATGTGTGTGTGTACAAGGTTGAAAAGGAACACACGAATTCATATGTATAAGGAAAATACGACAAGGTAGAAAACGGCAAAATTGTTTTATCATGAAGTATTCTTTAGTACCGTTTTTAGTCTTTGCGTCTTTTTCAACATTATAGTAAAACATGAAAAGCAAATTGTGGAAAAATTATATGAAATGTTTTTTAAACCGGTACTCAAAGGTACTTCATGATAAAATTATTTTAACATTTTTTACTTTGTCTTATTTTCATTATATGTAAGTGTGTGTATATATATATACGTGTGTGTGCGTGCATTTATATATATATATATAATATATATATATATATTATATATATATATATATATATATAAGCAAGAAAGAAGCAACAAGAATGGATAGGTTTTTAGTACAATCGTTTCATACAAGGACAGGCTTTATTAAAAGTTGTAAAAATTACAGCATATAAACGTGTCCCGTACTCATCAGCTAAAATACATGTGAGTTCTCTAGACATCCTAGTGGTTGAGGCTATACTCATGAAGTAATGTAGATAATTAATATCTCTGGAAATTCATATGTGCTCTATGGATTAGGTCACCTTCTCTGCGATGCTATTAGAACTTTTTTAAAATTATGTGATAGGACTGTACATCATCTTTAAAGAACTTTAATGAACTTTGTAAAGTTCATTAAAATCTGTTTATGTTACTTAATTATCTACATTACTTCATGAGTATAGCCTCAACCACTAGGATATCTAGAGAACTCACATGTATTTTAGCTGATGAGTACGGGACACGTTTATATGCTGTAATTTTTACAACTTTTAATAAAGCCTGTCCTTGTATGAAACGATTGTACTAAAAACCTATCCATTCTTGTTGCTTCTTTCTCGCTTAAATAACACCCCACATTACTGTATTGTTAAAACAGTATAGTTTTCTTTTGGTGCATCTAAGTTAGGTACCATATTCAAGTAAATTCATTTAAATTAACTTGAATCTTTATTGCTTTTTTTATATATATATTATATATACATGTTATACACACACACACACACCCATATATATATATATATATATATATATATATATATATATATATATATAATAAATATTAGGGAATATATCCAATTTACAGGGAAAAAAAATCAGATTTAGGATTAAATCCAATTTTATAGTAAAATATTATAAAATATTATTTGAGACAAAACCACTATTTTGCAAAACAAACAAGGAAAGACTTAATCAATACATAATTTAATAAATAGTCAAAAAAAACCGCCACTACAATCGTTTCTTGTCTTGATCGACAATCTTCAGGTGACTTCCAATCTAAAAAATCAAAATTTTAAAAATATAAAATAATACTTTTAAATAATTAAAGTATAATGAAAAAATATAAATATATAATCCATATATAACCTATATAAATCCATATCGAAAATAGACTAATTACCACGAATTCCCTAAAAAACCATGATAAAACAAAACTCTTAAAAACATATAACGTAAAAATCTCCCTTTAAACTCTATAACAAACCTATAAAATAAACCCCCTAACCTAAACATTCACACACAAATACACACACGTAAACCACAGACTCACGACTTATACACTACCTATACTAACTTATAAACCTCAATATACACCAAAACCCACTCCCTCCCACACAGACAAATTAACACATACATCCCAAAACCTAAATAACAAACCCATAAACACATTCACACACAAACACACACTCACACGCAAAACACTCACACACAAAAGATACATATACTCCCTCACATATACGCCTATACATACTCACTAAACTCGACATATACAACAATACTTACACACCCACAAAAACATTATATACATTTATGAGCTTTAACTCACCTTAGCATCTCTAACAAACAACTTGCAGTAACCCAATCCCATTCTCTATGCCTACCTCACTACTACACTATTCCATTCACATCCAAGCAACGCTAGTCCACCACCCGGTTATTCACGTGGCAAAACGAACACCACTCAAAAATTATGAATGAAACAATGTAAAAAAATAACCAACACCTAAAATAGACAAAATACCACGAATTACCTAAAAAAACCATGATAAACCAAAACTCATAAAGCATATAACGATAAAATCTCCCTTTGCTAACCCTATAACAAACTTATATAGCAATCCCCCTAACCTAAACATTCACACCAAAAAAACCCACACGTAAACCACAGACCCAAGACTTATACACAAACCTATACTAACTTATAAACCTCTATATACACCAAAAACCACTCCCTCCCACACAGACAAATTAACACATACATCCCAAATCCTAATAACAAACCCAAATACACATTCACACACAAACAACACACACACGCAAAACACACACACACAACAGATACATATGCTCCCTCACATATACGCATATACATACTCACTAAAACTCGATATATACAACAATTTTACACCCACACTCATACAGATAAATAAATTAATTAAACAATTAAAAACTCACAACCAATCTCATATACATAAACACTCTTAAGAAACAACAATAAATACATCGTAATTAACCAGAATATCAAAAATAACATTATGACATAGGATAAATCAAATACATACTTACAATTCAGTTACAAATTATGAAGTGAAATTAGATTCTTAGCCGTTAAAAAAAAAACCAACAAATTACATTTATATATAACAGTGATAAGTTTACACACAATCACCACCCAGATGGGTGAATTGCACAACCAGTGAATGCTCACACATACGGGCGCGATTACATTGTTGCATATATCGAGCCAAAATAGTATGCATATGTACATGTGAGGGGTACACGTAAATGAAGTGAGCGTGTACCCCCTGTATTTATACCCGTGCGTGAATATACACATGGAGACTACCACACAGGTACAAATTGTTTAGAAATGGGAGCCCCATCACTACACTTAATGTATACTCTCACCCATCCGCACGGATGTGTAAGTGTATCTCCGGTGTATATGTTGAGGCTTATATGTAGAGTTGTTGAAGGGAACGTCGTTGAAATTGTGAATGAATGGGTAGAGTTGGGAATTTAACCGGGTGGTGGACTAGTGTTGCTTGGAATTGTGAATGGATAGGGTGGTAATGAGGTAGGCACTGAGTATGGGTTACTGTAAGTTGTTTGTTAGAGTTGCTAGGGTGAGCTAAAGCTCATAAATGTATATAATTGATTTTTCATGATAGTTTTTAAAGAATCCATTCATAATAAATTTTTTTTAAGTAGCGTTGGTTTGCTACTTGGAAATAGTTTTTAGTTCCATTTATTATATTTCTCCATTCATACTATGAATGACGTTTACTTTCTATGGCGCGTATTCTTTTTTTACATTAGTTATTTCCATGGTAACGTAATTTTGTTTGGTTTTTAACGGCTAAGAATCTAATTTCACTTCATAATTTGTAACTGAATTGTAAGTATGTATTTGATTTATCCTTATGTCATAATGTTATTTTTGATATTCTGGTTAATTACGATGTATTTATTGTTGTTTTCTTAAGAGTGTTTATGTATATGAGATTGGTTGTGAGTTTTTAATTGTTTAATTAATTTATTTATCTGTATGAGTGTGGGTGTAAATATTGTTGTATATATCGAGTTTTAGTGAGTATGTATATGCGTATATGTGAGGGAGCATATGTATCTGTTGTGTGTTTGTGTTTTGCGTGTGTGTGTGTTTGTGTTGAATGTGTATTTGGGTTTGTTATTTAGGATTTGGGATGTATGTGTTAATTTGTCTGTGTGGGGAGGGAGTGGTTTTTGGTGTATATAGAGGTTTATAAGTTAGTATAGGTTTGTGTATAAGTCTTGGGTCTGTGTTTACGTGTGGGTTTTTTGTGTGTGAATGTTTAGTTAGGGGGATTGCTATATAAGTTTGTTATAGGGTTTAGCAAGGGAGATTTTATCGTTATATGCTTTTATGAGTTTTGGTTTATCATGGTTTTTTTAGGTAATTCGTGGTATTTTGTCTATTTTAGGTGTGGTTATTTTTTTACATTGTTTCATTCATAATTTTTGAGTGGTGTTCGTTTTGCCACGTGAATAACCGGGTGGTGGACTAGCGTTGCTTGGAATGTGAATGGAATAGTGTAGTAGTGAGGTAGGCATAGAGAATGGGATTGGGTTACTGCAAGTTGTTTGTTAGAGATGCTAAGGTGAGTTAAGCTCATAAATGTATATAATGTTTTTTGTGGGTGTGTAAGTATTGTTGTATATGTCGAGTTTTAGTGAGTATGTATAGGCGTATATGTGAGGGAGTATATGTATCTTTTGTGTGTGAGTGTTTTGCGTGTGAGTGTGTGTTTTGTGTGTGAATGTGTTTATGGGTTTGTTATTTAGGTTTTGGGATGTATGTGTTAATTTGTCTGTGTGGGGAGGGAGTGGGTTTTGGTGTATATTGAGGTTTATAAGTTAGTATAGGTATGTGTATAAGTCGTGAGTCTGTGGTTTACGTGTGTGTATTTGTGTGTGAATGTTTAGGTTAGGGGGTTTATTTTATAGGTTTGTTATAGAGTTTAAGGGAGATTTTATCGTTATATGTTTTTAAGAGTTTTGTTTTATCATGGTTTTTTTAGGGAATTCGTGTAATTAGTCTATATTTTCGATATGGATTATATATAGGTTATATATGGATTATATATTTATATTTTTTCATTTATACTTTAATTATTTAAAAGTATTATTTATATTTTAAAATTTTGATTTTTAGATTGGAAGTCCACCTGAAGATTGTCGATCAAGACAAAAACGATTGTAGTGCGGTTTTTTTGACTATTTATTAAATTTTATGTATTGATTAAGTCTTTCCTTGTTTGTTTTGCAAAATAGTGGTTTTGTCTCAAATAATATTTTATATATATATATATATATAATATATAATATCATACGTTATATATATGTATATCATAGTATACTCATACCTTTGATTACATATATATGCATATATGTGTGTGCGTGCGTGTGTAAGTGTATGTGTGTGTAATTATGTATATATATAAGTGGTGGGGCGGGCTTCGTGTATGTGAATAAATAATGAATTAACGTCTGAAATATTCATATTAACGATTATATATTCTACGCCTTCGTAAACATCGATTATTTCACTCTATTCATACGGACTCGTAATACTGGATGTGGGAAGGCCAATAAATCGCCTCACGTGTATCAAAGCCTACAACTGTAGATTACACGCTACCGCTTATGAACATTATATTTCGGGATCTTACATGACTCTAAGAGAAATAGCAGCCAAATCGGATCTTTTCGGTATGAACGGCAGTTTTTAACATAATTTCTAGGTAACTAAAAAATTTAAAACTTCGTATACAGGTAGAATATGTTTATAAAACATGTTTTTCTCTTGGTTTTATTGAGAAAATTCTGTAGTTTGTAAGATATTTGTTGTTTTTTCTTCAATTTCTGCAATTTCAACCAATCACTGACGTATATTGCGGTAAAAAACATTCTGTGCCGTATGAATATGTCCCTCGTTTAAGAAACAGATTGGGTTTATTTTCATTTGTGAAGAAAAAAGGATACCTTTCCCCTCACCCCTAACCCTAACCCAGATTGAAATGCAATAGATCGACACTAGGGTCATAATTATGGTTGACAATTTCATATGACACCGCTAGAAAAAACTGCCGTTCAAACCGAAAAGATCCGCCAATTCTCCTTTAAATTATAACCTGATATTTTACCGGCGGTATTAATGTTATCATGAAGAGCATGACAGATTATATGAATGCATGGTTTTCGTCATGACTAGATCATGTTTTTGATCATGTATATCTCATTTGTGAGATTTCCTTTGTGTTATATTCTTAATGGTGGTCTTCTGTTCGGAAAAAAGTTCAGCCATTTGTACCTTTTCTGAATATACGTAGGCGTAGGAATGGCTGTGTGGTAAGTATCTCGCTCACCAACCACATGGTTCCGGGTCCAGTCCCACTGCGTTGCACCTTAGGCAAGTGTCTTCCACTATAGCCTCGGGCCGACCAAATCCGTGTGAGTGGATTTGGTAGACGGAAACTGAAAGAAGCCCGTCGTATATATATATTATATATATATATATATATATATACATATATGCGTGTGTGTGCGTGTGTATGTTTGTGTGTCTGTGTTTATCCCCCCAACATCGCTTGACAACCGATGCTGGTGTGTTTAGTTCGCCGTAACTTAGCGGTTCGGCAATGAGACCGATAGAAGAAGTACTAGGCTTACAAAAATAAGTTCTAGGGTCTATTTGCTCGACTAAAGGTGGTGCCCCAGCATGGCCACAGTCAAATGACTGAAACAAGTAAAAGAGTAAGAGTATACGTACACACCCATACCTATCTCTCTGCACTGACGTAAATACGCAAATACGGGTCGCTAAAATCAATTTTTCCTGGGCGCAAACTTTTACAAAATCTTAGATGTACCATTAAAATATTGTTCTCAGTGGAGTGAATATGAATTGAATGAAACTTTTCCTTCGTATGCATATATCATATCTTTTATGGCTATTCTCGGAACACCGTAAGTTTTAGATTATATTAAAAGAATATTAATAGAAAAAAATATTATTGATAAATTTCTGATCAAGAAACATTCAATAACAGTACTCTAGAGTAAAGATTATTTGCTAACATAATGTGGTAGTCCTGGTTAGGACGAATGATACTGTTATTTAGCCCCAGGAAACATCCTCCCAAGCTGGCTGTCGACGCACTATCTGCATCCTCATATTTTCAAACAAGTTTAGTGTCCGCACTCGGTACTAAAGAAATACCTGTGTAACAATGGTTTATAAAACCAGAAGTTTTTCTTTTTCCAATAACGAAATAGCCTTTTGTTAGTTTATAATTATTTTGCGGTATATAATGCGTCATTTTATTCCCTGCAAAAGTCATTCCGCGCCTTGAATGCTGAATGTCTGCTTTTGAGTCGACTCAGTTAATGTTATTGACGATAAACATTACTGGTGGTAGGGGAGGTTAGTAGTTATAATCGGTATTTTTAATATAAGTATAGTAATTTAGGCATGAGCCTAAATAATCATGATTCATATGCATGAAATGCGTGAGACATTCTGCTAGGGGATCCAGGGTTAGCTGCAGTTTTTTTTTCTATGTAGATTAGGCCACCCAAAATTGGGGTTCACCTTATGTGTCCAGGCGCATTATATTGTAAAATATGGTAAATAATCAATGCAATCTTGATTAAACGTTACACATATCAACAAATATGCTTGTGTGCGATTTATCCATACGAACCTCATTTCTGAGTGGGAGACGAACGATAGATTAGGTGTCTTTACATGATGAAGCCTAACTACAAGGGGACATGATTCTTACAGCCTAATCATATCTGAAAGAAGCTTCATATATATGAATATACCCATCCTTAAATAACAACTCATATGATATGAATAAATGGATGAAATGAATATCTAAAACACAAAGCAAAAACATTGCAAGAAAATTACTACTCAATAACCGAGCCACTCAAAGCAAACCTGAGAGTGTTTTCATAAGAAGCAGACTATAAGAGTTATTCTTCCGAGACAGTTTGCACAGTTAACGTTTTTATGTATTAGTGTATAGAAACACCTTAAGTACAGATGCAAAAAAAAATTATACAAGTATACATAAATGCATATATACATGCGTACAAACATAAATACATAAGTACATAAAAAGTATATATATGTATTAGAGAGAATAAAATACATATGTACCTTGCTTAAAAGTCTCTAAGCATCACTTCTCAATATAGCTACCACTTTTATCATGTAGAGTTCAGTGACTGGTTGTCACTTATTTTATCATATATTGCGAGCTGGAGCAGATGACAGGGGTATCCACTACTGTGTACGCTTTTGAGCCTAGTAGCTCGAAACTGTACAGTCTGCTGGACCCGTTGTCTGTTAGGTGTTAGGTGTTCGTTCTACTATTTGCAATATATATCGGGTGCAGATTGCATAGATATCAAGCTAGAGGAGGCTATTCCTGGGATTGTAAACGGTAGTTATGTCGGTTCGTACAGAACAGCGATATAGAAGTGGCGATAAGCATTAATTCCAATGTATATATGTATTTACGAGTAATGCTCCTGCTAAAGAGCATAACATATCCGGACGAAAAGTTTTCAAAAGATCGGCATCAACAATCAGAATGAGACCGTAGCATAAGAAATCACTTACCCAGACATTAACACAAGGTGGCAGCCACCACGTATGGAATGTATTTCCGCACTAGTAAGAAGATCAGATCTAATATGCCTGTCATCGCAATCGAAAAGAAGTTGAGTAAAAGATACATACTCATACTGGCAAAATCGTTAGCACGCCGGGTAAAATGCTGAGTGGCATTTCGTCCGTCTTCCCGTTTCAATTTAAAATTCCCCGTGGTCGACTTTGCTTTCCATCCTTTCAGGGTCGATAAATTAAGTACCAGTTGGACAGTGAGGTCGATGGAATGGCCACTCATTTCCCCGAAACTTCTCCCCTTGTGCTAAGACTTCAAACTAATATGACAGTGTTTTGTAATAGATGCCCCCGAAAAAATGAGTGCTTTTTGTTGTTGCATGGCCAAAGAAAGAGAAAATGGAGAAGTTTACTTGTCGCATCCTGTAAAGTATCAATATCTATGCACAACAGTGGACCACGCAGGTAAGAACAACTCACAAACTAGTGAGAATGCTGGCAATCAAATTATATCATCTGTTAGCGCTTCCGTCGACGGAGATATAAACAAGAAGCCAAAGTCAACAGCAACAATAACAATGGCATTTATAATATTCATTATTTACATTATTTATATTATTTACATTCGACGGATATTTGTCCTCATCTTGTTTGTTGTTAACACAACGTTTCGGCAGATATACCCTGCAGCCTTCTTCAGGTGTCTTGGGGAAATTTCGAGCCTGGGTTCTCATTCCTAAGGTATTTTTCGGCTTTATTATTATAAATAATAAACAAAGGTTCATTTTAACATTATCAGTTAGACGAGCTAGTTAGTGATGGAGTTTCTCTATATGTCTCCATTGAAGTCTAACGTTTGCGGAAATACATGTTTTTGCGGAAATATATGTCTGGCAAACGACGACCACGCCTGTTCACCGTCGAGGAAGCACTCGTAATGTCGTAGCTGCAGCACATGTCTGCGCATCATCAACCATGGCATGCCAACGCCAGCACGCAGCGAATGCTGACAGCAGACAGATAGCCTGACCATCGGCAAGCGTCGATTCTACAAGAAGCGGAAGAGTATGCGATCGAGCGTAATCAGACGATGGCCAGGACAGGGCGCGGTGGTCAAACGATAGATGACAGCCGCGATATACGAGTTAGCCACCTCTGTTTGACTTTTCAAGTATAGCTTTCTCTCGGCCTATTTCTGGGTGAAAGTAGTCACCAAGCTCGTTAACTCTTCCTAGTTGTCCATTTGGAAGTCCAGACCGAACCAGATCCCGAGCAATTTAACTGGTCCATCCGTTCAGCGCCCAATGATGCTGTTAGACGACATGAGCTTGCTTCTCCAGGAGCCGAACCGCAAGCCCACTGATTTCTTCCTGCTTAATTGTCGCTCCTCAAACGGCCTCGTGGTCCCTGAGAGCGGTGCTGATCATCCCTATTTATTTACGGTCCGACACCACTACGGAGATGTCGTTGGCATGTGCTAACACGCATCTCCCACATCCTAGTTCACACGGGATGCTTTACAGCGCCTCGGGTTTGTGCAGATCGAGAGTCAGTACGTACAATAGTGACTAAAGGGTGCAACTTTGCCAAACCCAGTGCATGATGTTGAATAAAGACTCCGCCGGTTACGACGACGAGGGTCCCAGCTGATACGATCAACGGAACAGCTTGCTCGTGAAATTAACGTGCAAATGGCTGAGCATTCCACAGACACGTGTACCCTTAACGTAGTTCTCGGGGATAATCAGCGTGACACAGAGAGTGACAAGGCTGACCCTTTGAAATACAACTACAACTCATTTTTGCCAGCTGAGTGGACTGGAGCAACGTGAAATAAAGTGTCTTGCTCAAGGACACAACGCGTCGCCGGGAATCGAACTCACAACCTTACGATCATGAGCCGAATGCCGTAACCACTAAGCCACGCGCCCTCACATGATGTTGAATAGGTCTTAGAGGTAACCGTTCACTCTGCCCAAAATTAATAACATCTATTATCCTTTACTCACTCTAGAACGCTGTGGTCCTTGGCAAACAATTGTAACAAACATGCAGATTAAAAGTAAATAATAAACTTAATAATAATAATAATAATAATGATAATAATAATAGTAAAAATAAATAATGCTTCGTCATTGATATGACTGCCCCAATCGACATAAATGTATTTGTCAAGATGTAAGAAAAACTCAGCATGTATAAAGATTTTGAAATAGAAATTGGCAAAATGTGGAACCTCAAAGCTAAAACCACACTTGTTGTCATGGGTGCCCTAGGAATGATAGCAAAAGGAGCTGATTCCTATCTAGATCACATACCAGGAAACCCCCAAAAGGCAGAAATTCAAAAGATCGTACTCATGGGAACTGCCCATAAACTACGAAGAAGAAGAAGAAAAAGAAGAAAAAAATGCCCGTTAGAGCTCCAACAGAAAGTTTATCTCTTAGGGACAGCAAAGATTATCAACAAAATAAGCTGAGAGTTTTCATCAAATAAATAAATTGATAATAGTAATAAGTGTTATCATGTACAGTGTTTTGTCTTGGTATAAAAGATGGGCTACAGCAAATATTCTGCTCAATACCACAGATTTGCTTGTCAGTTGTTTGACCTTAACCAGTTGAGCATGACCTTTAGTAGCTGATGAAATGTGCATCTCTGATCACAGGCGGAAGTAGTGGAGGAGCATCATAGGCATGTGTTGAGCGGGTTTCTTTAGAGTTTGAATAATTCACCTCTGGAAACATGGGTGTTTCGTTCAACATTCTTAAACAACAAAAATGCACGGAACTTTTGAGCGGGATGGGTTACTCGACCAGAAGAAAATTCTAACTGGGCCCCCACCTGCAAGGTCATGTGCTGTTTATCTTGATATGAGGTCACCATGTCGCGCATATATGGTTGTGATGCATGTGCCTGATGTACCCTTATCAGACGGGTAGTCATAATGGGTATACTGGGCTTCGTATATTTTACCCCAGTGTCAATTTGATGGCAAGCACTGCTCTCTCACTCAAAGATAATAATAATAATAATAATATAATAATAATAATAATAATAATAATATAATAATAATAATAATAATATGGATTAACACAATAGGTAAAAAAAAACAGGCAAATATATTACTGATTATAAACACAAACTTTACATGTCCGTGAGTATATACTGCTGACAATTTGGCTTCTCTGAAATAGAGTGAATTCTGTTAACTGAAAAAATACAAGCTTAAATATAATGCCTTAAAATTAGCAGGAAACTATGCAGTTTTGATATTCACATGAGGATACTGTATAAGTATTCTTCTTTCGTAACTGCCAGCGTGTGAGTGTACCTCTGTATGTGTGTTTGTGTGTGTGTCTCAGAGAGAGAGAGTGAGAGATAGTGAGGGAGAGAGCGTGTGTATGTGTGTCTGTGTGTCACTATCTGTGTGTGTTAGTATGAATGTGTTTTTGTGTGTATGAAGAATGCTTGACGGTTGTATATTTTGACATACTTTTCTTTTTGCTCCATCTGCTGTCATTTATTCATTATTATTTCTTTTTCTTTCTTTTTCTTTTTCCCTCTCAGAACATAACTACTTTCCGAAAGCAAACAGGCTGCTGAACAAACCAAGGCATCATTCAAACCGACATTAAATTACATTCAGCAATGAAATCCTCATTTATAACAATATGATATGTCACAGTGCCCATTTATCATAATAATCGATGTTTACTCCAATAATCTGTCAACACGGACGCAATTTTCTATACCCTTAGCAAAAAATGATGACTGTAGGGAAACATTGACTATTTTCATTGTTTGTTCATTCTTTTATAGATATTGTGTCGTTGCTGTTTCCATTATTTGCACAACTGTTGCTCCTTAATATTAGTGAGAACATATTTTCATTGTTTTTCAGAATACATCTTCCTGATATGTTGAGGTAGTAATGCTCTCACAACACCTGCATCTATTGCTGTATATTATTTGTGTTATTGAATTCCCCAAGTTTGAAACTGGTGATAAAACCTTTGTTTCATTGTGAACAATAAGAGACATATTTAAATCTGACGGAAACCAAATACAGGAATTTTACAATTTTGCGTATTCTGGATCAAGTCAAACAATTTCACTGATTGCCCTGGTTTGGTCGCAGGGATGTGCTGAGTATAACGTAATCTTACCAGTTTATATTTGCTATAATAATAATTCTTCATTGTCCACAAATGTGATGCTTGACTTGGCATTACATAGATAAATAATAAAACATTAGTGGGTTCACGCGCAGTCCGTTATATGTACATGCATACATACATATCGTATCATACATGCATATTGTAAACCCGTGGTCATGCTTCATCCATATCAGAACCAATTTACTAGAATATTGTATTATTTTCCCTCCAATTTCTCTTCGGGATAATTTGAACAGGCTCTTGAGGAAATTATCGTAGAGGAATATGAATGTTCTTTAAAAAAACGATAACTGTCGCCCTTTTCAAGCCTAGCCAGGCTCATGGGCGCGGTTTCCCGGTTTCTATGGTGTATGTGTTCCCCCCAGCTGGACGGGACGCCGGTCCATCGCAACGTTACTCAAGAAACAGGAAGAGAGAATGAGAGAAAGTTGTGACAAAAGATTACAACAGGGGTCACCACCACCCCCTGCCGGAACCTAGTGAAGCTTTCTTAGGTATTTTCGCTCAAAAAACACACACAACGCCCGGTCTGGGAATCGAAACCGCGATCATCCAACCGCTAGTCCGCTACCCTAACCACTGGGCCATTGCGCCTCCACATGAATGTTCTTAGTTCTATCAAAATTGTCCACCACATTTTTCCTTTAAACATAGGCAGCATTTAAAATAATTTGCCTCTCTTCCACGGCCGTACAAAGGTGGTTCCTATGCCGGACAGAGCTGACACCTTAATCTGTTCTATATGTCTTAGCTTCCGGCATCTCACAAAATCAAACAAATTGATATATCAGAAATGTTATTTTACAATTATGTCTTTTTGCGCTCATCGACAAATGTTTCGGCTGGTAGTAATTCTCTTGGTCGAGTTCATCGCAAACAGATACGTTGAAACATGTACTGGTAGTACATTATTTACATTCGACGGATATTTGTCCTCATTTTGTTTGTTGTTAACACAACGTTTCGGCTGATATGCCCACGGGCATATGGCGTAGTGGTTAAGGGCGCGGGCTACTATCCCCAAGATACTCAGATCGATTCCAATAATCATTAATAATAATAATAATAATAATAATAATAATCCGGAGTCTGTAAGGTTTTATAGCTCGGGCAAGAAATCTCTCTGTAAATCTTTGGCGAAGTCCCGTCACAAGCACGTTATCACAACCACACACAGACACAAACAGATACGAACAAAATCACACGCATATATATGTATATATGCATATATATATGTATACACACACACGTATGTATGGAGAGAGAGAGAGAGAGAAGGGAGGGAGAGATAGACAGACAGACAGAAGGAGTGGGAGACTTCGAGAGAGACAAGTGACTATGGCAGCAGAAGATAAAGTGTTGTTCAATCCTTTAAACTAATTAATATTTTCAACAGAAATAATATTATTCATCAGCAATTCCATCACGATTTGAAATGACCTCTCATCGGTATTTTCTACTATTTAAAATTGTCTTATTTTGCAATTAACCTCATATTAATATATAATTAATCTTTTTCAGTGTGACACTAAATCATGAAACAATGCCTTTCACCACCATATAGTCATTGATATATAAATATGTGTGCGTGTATATATATGCATATATATATATATATATATGCATATAAATATGTATATATATGCATGTATATATATGCATGTATATATATGCATGTTATATATGCATATAAATATGTATATATATGCATATATATATGTATATATATATGTATATGTATATATATATATATGTATATATATATGCATATATATATGTATATATATGCATGTATATATATGCATATATATATATGCATATATATATATGTATATATATAAGTATATATATGTATATATATATGTATATATATATACATATATATATATGTATATATATGCATATATATATATATATGTATATATATGCATATATATATATATGTATATATATATGCATATATATATGTATATATATGCATATATATATATATGCATATATATATGTATATATATGCATATATATATATATATAATATATATATGTATATATATATATATGCATATATATATATATCGTTTAACTTGTCTTAGGCATATGTCTCAGGATACTCTCTTTTGAGCTCCTGTGCTTCTTGATATCGGCTACCACCTGTTATTGCCATTTTCCTGTTAAGAATAATAGGCAGTAGTCTATACAGTATATAACTAATAGAGCAGCCAGGCTTCAAAGGAACAGAAGTACATTGGTAAGAATAGAAGGAATAATAAAACACAGGGGATTATCTCATTTATTTGAAATACATCTGTAGACGGACAGTAGTGCTCTTTTATAAAATCGTACTTAGTAACCCAACAGGAAACAATACGATATTACGACCCAATTGATCTCAATTTTAACCGCTCTAGCGTGTCTGTATATTGTTACAAACTGATAATGTTAAAATGAACCTTTGTTTTATTATTTATAATAATAATAATATCGAAAAATACCTTAGAAATGAGAACCCAGATTAGAAATTTCTCCAAGACACCTGAAGAAGGCTGGAGAATATATCACCCGAAACGTTGCTTTAACAACAAACAAGATGAGGACAAATATCTGTCGAATATAAGTAATGTAACTAATGTAAAAAATTATCCTGGTCTGCTCTATCATACACGAAACCTTCTTTGGTCAATTTTTTTTTTCAGTTTCAGCTCACAAGCTGTGGCCATGCTGGGGCACCACCATTTGGTGTTGCTACATGAATTTACTTCACGAATGCTTTTTAGCAAATGCCATCTGGTGCATGAGAGAGTTCGATGCAGCTGCCCTCATTTGCACCTCCTGCCGTGAAGTTTGTTCATCTGGGACACCTGACAAAAAGAGACCCCGTTTCATTTTAAAGATATCTGCATCCACCCCATGCAGGTCTCTTAGGTTCTTCGGGAGGATATTGAAGAACTGTGGGCCTCTGAAGCCCAGGCTATCACAGTATCTTGTCCTACATCTCGATGACAAATTTGGAGTCGTTGGCACTATGCAGTGGCGCCCAGTTCTGACATTTGTGTAACTTTCAATGCCAAAGTTTGGTACAAGTCCTTCTAGGTTATTCCAGATGTATATTATGGCATATCTTTCTCGCCTACGCTCTAAGGAATAGAGTCTCAATCTCTTGAGTCTTTCCCAATAGCTTATATGCTGCACAGAGGCTATCTTCTTCGTGAAGCTTCGTTGGATCGCCTCAAGTTCTGTGATTAACTTGACACTGGATGGTGACCATAGCTGAGAGCAATAGTTAAAGTGGCTTAGGACAAGTGTCCTCCAGAGGACCATCATGGTTTCCTGGTCTCTTGTTCTAAATGTTCTAAGAATCCATCCGGTCAGCCGCCTACATTTCATTTCCCAATTTAGCAACATGCGCATGAAAGGTTGCGTCATCACTCATGTAAATACCCAGGTCACGCACTGATTGTGCCTCTGGGATTGCAATTCCCCCAGGTCCAGTGTATTTATTGGGTATTGCATTTAGTCTTGCATGCTGATAGTAAAAAGCTTGAAACTTTTCAGCATTGAACTGCATGCTATTCTTTTCAGCCCACTTGTATATTTTGTCCAGCTCACATTGCAGGTGCTTAGTGTCTTCAGGGTTCTGTATTGCCTGTGAAACTTTTGTATCATCTGCATAACTTGTGATCGTGGCTCTCTGCGTGGCTGAGGGCATGTCTGAGAGGGCCATTATGAACAGTAGTGGTCCCAGAACAGTGCCCTGCTGAACACCGCTCACTATTTGCGTGTTAATGGAAGTGGCCCCATTGGCTACTACCACCTGACTTATATCCTTCAGAAAGTCATGAAGCCATTCTCCCAATTTTCCAACTGTGCCACGATCACGCAGTTTGCAAAGTCGAGATATATGACTTCCACATTTGAGTGGTTGAGCAGTCGTTTCAGCACCCAGTCATAGTGTTATAGGAGCTGAGTTAAGCAGCTTCTTCCCGGTCGGAAACCATGTTGGGTGTCAGGCAGCAAGTCATTTTCTTCAAGGAAGGTGATTAGTTTCTTTCTGACTATTCGTTCCATGACCTTGCTGATGTGTGAGGTCAGAGAGATAGTTCTGTAGTCTTGGCCTCCGCTCTGTTACCTCCTTTATGAATCGGGCATATTTTACCTTCCTTCAGTTTTCTTGGAAGTTGGCCAGTTGCAATGAAGCTCTGAAAGAGGAACTGCAATGGTCTTGCTAGGACTCTCTTACATACAATTCTTTTTTTTCTCTCTTTTATTTTGAACGAACCACAAGTAAAACCCAATGCATTGTTTTCTTTGGCCTTAGTCTCTCTCTCTTTGCCGTGTTGGGACGATTCACACGTAACGCCCCAAAATGACGGAGTATTCTGGTTTAAAATGGTGAATGGCTTTAAGTCAAAACATCGGGCCAGCAAGAGAGCATTGATGTAACTGCCTGACGCATAAGAATGTAATGGAGACAAACTCAAGGTCCATAGGTGTTATGTATAATATTTAATAATAATGATTATGTCGGATGCAGAATCATATGTCGAGGTACGTTAATAAAGCCTAAAAATTATCCTCCACAGGACATACTAGTTAGCATATATAAATTCGTTATTATTATTATTATTATATTATTATTATTATTATTATTATTATTATTATTATTATTATTATTATTATATATATAAATGTCCTGAAAACTCCTTAGAGTCTTGGCATTGTTACCTCGGCAAGCTGGCAGAAACGTTAGCACGCCGGGTGAAATGCTTAGCAGTATTTCCCCTGCCATTACGTTCTGAGTTCAATTTCTGCCGAGGTCGACTTTGCTATTCATCCTTTCGAGGTCGAGAAATAAAGTAGCAGTTACGCACTGAGGTCGATGTAATCGACTTAACCCCTTTGTCTGACCTTGTTTGTCCCCTCTATGTTTAGCTCTTTGTGGGCAATAAAGAAATATATATATATATATATATATATATATGCATGCTAATACAAGACCAGCATTAGACTCCTCACCTCGTATCATTATCGAACCAAGGCTTTAACTACGGTATGCCCATAGCGCTCACATAGCGTTGCCTGACACTCTTTGGGTCTTCAAGATACCAATACATCTCATATATACATAGGTACCACACAGTTGGAGTGAATTTTGGTCTATCTCGTAGTGAAGCCAATCTCTTACCAAACAGCCACGCCAGCACATACTAGCTTACATACACATAACCATCTTAGTTAATCTACAGGTCCTATTATAAGTCGTTTACATTTTTGACTGCAGATGAACAAACGAATAATCACACGTTATACGAAACCTAGTTAACTGCAGCATCCGTACTCAGATAGTATTTCTTATGTAAAACGGATGTACGTGACCATGTACTAGACCTGAGTGTGTGTTTTATGTTTGTGCGTTTGTGCCATATTCCATGTGATTATTTGCATGTCTTCATTACAGAATAATCAAATAATTAATTATTTGAATAATCTATAAATATTTATGCGTGAATTTGTGTGTGTAAGTGTGCGCACTTGTATGTGAGTGTATGTGTGTGTTTATGTATATGTGTGGACATCTGAACTTTGTGTGTAGTTAAACGTTTGAAGAATATATCCTCAAACAGATTATGTCATGAATAACTCTTCAGTATTTTTGGTTTACGCACAGGGCCAGTAAAAATGTGCTGAGTGAATTTGTCGATTTCTGTGACTCAGTGCCTGTATAATACTGTTTTATTTTGTCTAATCCGGAATGATGTACGGCAAATCTTGACGTCGGCGGGATTTGAATTCAGAATGTAAAGTACCGACGTGAATGACTAATAGTTAGGAACAAAATGATTAACATGCTGGATTTATAAATCAGTTGTAATCATGGTTCTTTAGCTCCAAGCCAGCTCAGATCAAGCAAACAGGTATGTGATAAAGCATTTCAGATTTAAAACAAAACGTCTTTTCAGCTGATGTAGAATTACATTATCTAATCGGGCCTTTACACAATTAAAACGTGTGATTTGTCGTTAACGCTACCGTTATTTCTCCTAAGTAAAGTGATGAGCGCGAAGATACTATAGAGATTCGGAGAAAATACTTAACGGCATTTCATTCCAGTAATTTACGTTCTCAGTTCAAATGCCTATGAAGTCGACATTGCTTTTCATCCTTTCGTGGTTGATAAAATAGCTAACAGTAAGGCGGTGAGCTGGCAGAAACGTTAGCACGCCGGGCGAAATGCTTAGCAGTATTTCGTCTGTCGCTACGTTCTGAGTTCAAATTCCGCCGAGGCTGACTTTGCCTTTCATCCTTTCGGGGTCGATTAAATGAGTACCAGTTCCGCACTGGGGTCGATATAATCGACTCAATCCGTTTGCCTGTCCTTGTTTGTCCTCTCTGTGTTTAGCCCTTTGAGGGTAGTAAAGAAATAGGTATTTCGTCTGCCGCTACGTTCTGAGTTCAAATTCCGCCGAGGTCGCTTTGCCTTTCATCCTTTCGGGGTCGATAAATTAATTACCAGCTACGCACCGAGGTCGTAATCGACTTAATCCCTTTGTCTGTCCTTGTTTGTCCCCTCTATGTTTAGCTCCTTGTGAGCAATAAAGAAATAAGAATAAGTAAGAGTTGAGCACTGGGGCCGGTGTAATCGACTTGCCCTTCCTACCAAAATTTCTATAACAGGCACGCCTATATTAGAAATAATTCTTTCCCCTCAGATGAAACAGGTACAGTTTGTGACATTAATTCATGAAATAGGATTTTTAATAACCGGAAGAGTGATATAACTCGGTGGATTATAAGTTTCAGAGCCATCAGACACATTCAACTTCAAAATAACTCCATCATAATAACCTCATCGAACAGTTACGTCTTGCGCACCGTTTTTGGTTCTTGATTAGAGCGAAATTTCTGAATTTATCTATGCATTTCTATTCGTGTCGTTATTATTAAACAGTATGGAGTTTTCGGTGAATTGCAAATTTTATGGACAATTTTGATGATGGTTTTGTAATACGGTTGATACTTGTTCGTAAATAATATTTTAGTCATGTTTCCAATAATAGACACACATTAATTTTTCAAATGTCCTAAGAAGAAATGATGCCATCATAATTGTTGTCTATAATCTATAATACCCTATTCAGTAAACGCAGTATAATATATAAAAACATATTGATTCTTCACTCATAAATATAACCCAATTTATGAGAGAGTGCGCGCGCTTCCGCAATATGTGCGCGTATATGTGTGTTCATGTGTCTTTTGTATGTATGTATCGATGTGAAAAGTAGTGTTACTGTATTGATGGTCGTATATATTTCTCTAATCTCTCTCTCCTTCTCTCTCTCTTTCTCTCCATCTCTCTCCCTTTTCCTCCACACACACACACACACCACACACACACACACACACACACACACACACATATATATATATATATATATACATAAGCATACACACGTATGCACACATACACAAATATCACGTATGTATAAATGCATACATATATATATGAGTGTGTGTGTTTTGTGTGTGTGGTGCTTGTGCAGGTGTTTGCATGTATGTATATATGTATAATTCCAACTGCATTTTTCTCTGGACAGTAACCAAGCTGTATAAGTACCACGATAACACGACGTAAGATATGTCTTACAGGTGTTCGTGATCGTCCAGGTACCAAATAAATGTCCCGTTTTTTAAAGTACATTTCCTGTTAATGTAAAGTAATTTGTTTGAATACCTGAATATGTCAATACCTGAAGTTTGATATTTGTAAAAGACTATGATAACCATACGTTATCTTTTCGGAGAAAACATATCAACTATCAAATATTTGAAGTTTCGTCTCTATATTTACCTGTGCTTTTAATAATATGATTACCTCCCTTAATAGATTCCGCACGGCACAGAGTTATTCAATGTCCCTCTCCCCTCGGGACAGATACAAATCCCAGTGCCTTGATGTATGGTTAATGAATTCTCTAACACTAAATTCTCCACCCTTATCATGATTTTCATCTTTGAAATTTTGCAACAACTGCAAAAGGTTATTACCCAATTCCAATTTACTGCCTTCGTATATTTTACGGAATAAATATAAATTTCCTATCTCTGATTTTTCTCTCTCTCTCTCTCTATCTCTCTCTCTCTCTCTCTCTCAAAACTCACCACGTACAAACAGGTCTATATAGATGATACCATAATTAATTCAAACCGTGTCCCTCTGTACATACACCTTGCATACTATAGGAAGCTATATTTTAACTCCGACCTCTGCTATATGTGTGTGTGTGTGTATAGTATAAAATATATATACACACACAGATATATGCACATAGTTGTGCATATATATAAGTGGTCTGATCAATAAGTATCCGGATACCACCATGATAACGAAAAATGAAGTTAAAGCAAGCAGAGTGAAACCGCACGGCACAGAGTGACCTTCACCTCACCTCACTTCAGCTCCCTTCCGCTATTTACAGCAGACCTTGGAAAGAAGGTGTGTCGCGTTGTGATCGTCGCATTGTGAGTGACAGAGAAGTTTGAGCAGAGAATCTGCCTCAAATTTTACCTAAAGCTTGGTGAGACCTGCTCAGGGCCCTACGCAACGTTTTCAAAAACGGTTTCATTATCCTCGACACAATCAAGGAGTATTTGTGCAACTGCATTCCGAGTGTCTTTTTGGTCTGCTGAAAGCAGTTTCGGCACACACTTGGCCGACACGCGTCTCATACACATATCTTCTGTGACAATAGACAGAACTGAACCTTAGGTGATCTGCACACCCTCGGAGAGCTCACGGATTGTGATTCGACAATTTCCCCCCAGAACTGCACGCACATCTGAAATGCTTTTCGCAGTTCTACTGGTCGAGGGTCACCCAGAAGAATCGTCAACGTCAACATTCCTCCGGCAATTTTGGAAACGTCTGAAACAATTGCACATTTGTGTGCGTCTCATACACTATTCTCCATACACTTTCTACGGCTTTATCTTGGCCTCTGAGCAAGTATCATCAAACATTTGGTAAAATTTGATGCAGATTCTCTGCTCAGCTTACTCTCTTATGATCAATGCAACGATCAGACGCTACAAACATTATTTCAAGCACAGCTTTAGACAGCAGAATTGAATGCAAAAATGTTAAAACTTAATACGCATGCACAGCAGCGTTTAAGGTGAATCTATGCCAAGCGGCTTTACTCCGTTACTGTGGCAACAGCTCCGGACACTTATTGATCAGACCTCCTATATTTGTGTGTGTATGTATAAATACTAAAAGTCGAGCTGGCAGAAACGTTAGCACGCCGGGCGAAATGCTTAGCAGCATTTCGTCGGCCGCTACGTTCTGAGTTCAAATTCCGCCGAGGTTGTCTCTGCCTTTCATCCTTTCGGGATCGATTAAATGAGTACTATTTTACGCACTGGGATCGACATAATCGACGTAATCCGTTTGTCTATCCTTGTTTGTCCCCTCTGTGTTTAGCCCCTTGTGGGTAGTAAAGAAAAAGGTATTTCATCCGTCGCTACATTCTGACTTCAAATTCCTCTGAGTTTGAATTTGCCTTTCATCATTTCGGGGTCGATGTACCAATTACGCACTACGGTCATCGTAAATGACTTCATCTTTTTCCCCAAATTTGAGGCATTCGGCTTCCAGTAGAAAATATTAAGTATATATATGTATGTATACTATTTCCTCTTTCACGTGTTGCAGTCATTTGAATGCGGCCACACTGGAGCACTGCATTTACTCAAATAAATCCACCCCAGAACTTACTTCTTTGTAAGTATAGTACCTATTATATCGGTCTCTTTTGCCGAACCGTTACGTTACGGGGATATATACATGCTAGCATCGGTTGTCAACGATTGTGTGGGGGGTCGAAAACACAGACACACAAATACATATATATGTATATATATATATATATATATATATATATATATATATATATGCGACAGGCTTCTTCTACTAAATCTTCTACTAAATCTTCTATTGTCTTCTACTAAATCCCACGCTGTGGGACTGAACTCTGAACAATGTGGTTGGAAAGGAAGTTTCTTGCCACAAGTATATACATGTATGTATATATCTATACATCTATATATATATAATATATATATATATACATGCTTACATATACCTATATATCTACATATAAACATAGATACTTAGATTGATAGATTCATGGATATAGAAATAGATAAATGTCTATATGTAAAATCACACATGCACATCTATTGCTGTCTGATTTTCTGGCTGTATGTACATCTTGCGTGTGTTTTATTGTATAATAATACGTCGTCGAATATGTAATACACTTCAAGTATGTTATTGTTACTTCAAGGCAGATAATGTAAGAATTATTCAAAGCCCGAAATTTAGCATACGAATTATATAAAATCCATATCCATCCCCCTAGCAAAACAAAGAACATAAAATATATATGGATACAGACACAGCCGCAGAACCACCATAGATTCAGAATCCATACTTATTCAAAATATGACTATGTATAAGTGTGTGCTTCTACGTCTCCCTGCATGTAATAGTACGTATTTCTTTCTTACTCTGTTATTATTTGGAGATTGATGTGATTGTCATCTAAGAGACTAAAATGGCTTGCTTATAGACATTTCAGTCAAGTCAGACAAAATACCTACTTGGATGTAATATCTCTCTAAATATGATCTCTTGAAAATAGGAACGTAATGGAGAATTCAAAAGCGTACAGAATACAAATGATGACGATGATCGCTAGTAATAATAAGAATCACTTCAAAACTAATATCTATCATCATCATCATCATCATCACCATCACCACGACCACTAACACCACCACGACAACCATCACCAGCACTACCACCACCACCACCGTCGTCGTCATCAGCAGCATCCTCATCACCACCAAAGCCACCACTACCAGCATCATCACCATCATCATCATGGGACAATAAATATTTCTTCTTGTTGTTGTTCTTCTTCGTCTTCTTTTTCTTCTTTGTCTTTTTCTTCTCTTTTCTTTTTTCTTCTATTACTACTACTAGTACTACTACTACTACGTCTTTGTCCGTCTCCTTCTTATCATCATCCATAGTCAACGTTCTTTTTACAGCGGTGAGCAAGCAGAATCTTTGTCACGGCCAAAATGCTCAGTGACATTTTGGCTCGGAATCTTCCGAGGTAGAAGTAGCATTTTTTCCGGTAGTAGTAGTAGTAGTAGTAGTAGTAGTAGTAGTAGTAGTAGTTATTTACATTGTTTACATTGGACGGATATGTGTCCCTTCGGTCTCCAGCCTTCATTAGGTATCATGCTATAATTTTGAACCCAACTCTGGGTTCTCATTCCCAAGGTATATACATATATTTTGATGATGTTAGTATTATTAATATTATTATTATTATTATTGCCTTTGTACAGCTTCTAATATTGGAGAAGTACTACGGTATCATCTGTTCACTACCAGTGAACTAAGGTAACGCCTCTTATTTTACGTGCACCTTCCGGAGCATTCAAGCGGTTCCAAGCAGTGCTGTTTTTTTTTCTGCAAGTGCTCTACCCTTAATGCAGCCCCTGTTTGTTCGATGTACTTCTCAAGATTTTACTCACTGTTTATCATCAGCATCATTATTATTATTATCATTATTATTATTATTATTATTATTATTATTATTATGTAAATAATGTACAGAATTCCTCATCTCTAAAATATGGAGTAGTAGTACTAGTAGTAGTAGTAGTAGTAGCATTTAAGCGTTTGTCTGGCGTGCTAACTATTCTGCCAGTGCACCACCTTAGACGATGCCTCACGACATTGTATATTGTGCAACATCTATAAAAATAATAAAAATAAGAAGAAGAGCTCAGATACCAGGAATCCCCATTATTGGCAGAAATTCAAACCGTAGTGCTCATGGGAACTGCCCATATCCTACGTAAATTACTGTCTATGTAATCCCATGATGTTATTATGTTTTCTTAAACAGTCGCTAGAAGAGTGAAGGCGCATGGCTCAGTGGTTAGAGCGTCGAGCTTACGATCAAGAGGTTGTGAGTTCGATTCCCGGATCTGGCTGCGTGTCTTTTGGCATCTTATATTTGTACCCCGTGTAGTGTTCATGAAAGGTTTAGCCCTGATGGTTATATTGGGCATCTTATATTTGTAGCCCTGTGTCATTTTGATGGCACACGCTGCTCTTTCACTCAATATATTACATTATAAACAGAAATTTCCTGCTCCCGGGGTTGTGTTTAGATGTTTTGTATATTCTGTTCAGTTTGTATGCATAGCGTTATACTCTGCTACACCACACTATAACTCCTACATAAAATTGCGATATTTAAAGTTAACAACAAAGGATAGGAAATGAACAAATAATGAAATATGATATCAGTAACTCCTAACTTGCCGCAGTGATGTAGGACATCAAATTAATTTATAATCTGAATCCTCGTATGGAAGGGCTGTGCCCATTGAGAAGCTGCAGAGCTGATGCGATAAAAATTTTAGACGGAATGAGACGGAATATAGACGAACAACAGCAGATGACTATTTTATAGGCTTTGAAAACAAACCTTGAGCAAAATTTAACGATGAAAGTTATGCTGTAAACTAAACTGAAACAATACTCATGTCTGATATGATCTCTATATATTATAAATGAAGGAAGATACAAATCATGTATTGATTAAACTCTCTGTAGGTATAAGTTTTGAAAGGCGGCGCACTGGCAGAAGCGTTAGCGCGCCGGCGAAATGCTTAGCGGTATTTCGTATGGTCGACTCAGCCTTTCATCCTTTTGGGGTCGATTAAATAAGTACCAGTTACGCAGTGGGGTCGATATAATCTACTTAATCCGTTTGTCTTTCCTTGTTTGTCCTCTCTGTGTAAACCCCTTGTGGGTAATAAAGAAATAGGTATTTCGTCTGCCGTTACGTTCTGAGTTCAAATTTCGCCGAAGTCGTCTTTACTTTTCAGCTTTTCGGAGTCGATTAAATAAGTACCAGTTACGCACTGGTGTCGATATAATCGACTTAATCCGTTTGTCTCTCCTTGTTTGTCCTCTTTGTGTTGAGCCCCTTGTTGGGTAGTAAAGAAATAGGTATAAGTAATGGTTAAGTTAATGTTGTATAAGTTTCCTCAAATGGCACCCACCTCTCATTTTTCGTGTTAACAGCTTATGTCAACTAAGCTCTTATAGAATTCACACATTATATGTCGTTAGCATAATTTTGGTAAGTATGTGTATTGTCTTCAGTTTATTTTCTCACCAATGAAAAACGAAGTTCCTTATATAATTTAATATTGGTATTGCTAGGTGTTCATCTCTTTAATGATATTCCTTCTATTTACTTGCATTTATAAGCCCTCCCTAGACTTTCAAGTATATCTTTCTATTTCTTATATTATTTATTTATGTTGCATCACGTTATCTCAGAATACACAAAAATATTTGCTATTCAGCCCTTGCCATTCGCTAATCTTATTATTGCATTATTGTATGTAAGCATGTTTCCATTATAAATATGTCACATTTTCAAATACAAAACAGCAACACAATATTTCAGCTGCAGATTCTTGAGGAATGTATCAATAAGTCCCATTTTTTTTTCTGTTATGCGTTAAATTTTCAGTTCATCCACAAATTTTAAACATTTGATTCTTGTATCAAATTAATCCCCTTTCCCTTATGATTAAATTTCCCATCAAATATATAAGAAAGTACTTCAATGTCACGAAGAGATGGCTTTATGAAGCATAGCCTAAAGAAAAATTTTAATCTTAAATATCACACTAGATCAGATGTCATCTTAACATGTTATTTGCTGATGGATTTTAAAATTTGTGCTTTTCATCATATAAATAACGAATGTTAAACTAGTGGTGTTTGCTATTCGGTAATGGTATTTTGTTAATATTTGGTTATTATTTCTATATATTCTCTCTCGATAATATTTCACCTCTGTAATCAGATTGTAAAATGCTTCAATCCGTAAATTGTCAGAAAATATACTTTTTAGATCTTTCAACACTCTAGAATCAAGGTCAATGACATCGAATAAGTCCTAATGGTGGCATTGGTTAGAAACTATTATTCTAACCTTTTTTTTTTATTCTCAGACAAGATAGGTTGAATCGATAGACATTCCAACAAAATACTTTCTGGTTTATACTTATGAGCCTTTAAATTCTGCTATATGGTGCCAACGCCAGTTTTGTGCTATTCCTGAAAACACAATACATACAAATCAAGTAATGCCTTCGATGGTACTAACAACCTCTATCTCCTTAACATCGCAGACTTTGTTCCTAGTTTTTAAACAATTGTTTTTGTTGATCACAACACGTTAATGTTTCAGTTTTAGTTTTCCTCTAATCTCCGATTTCTTGGGCCATTTACCTCAAATATTATTTCTGTGTTTATGACGTTTATTTCATCTACTGCAACGGAGCGTTGTGAAACTTAAGCAATTGCTTTTTATTTTATTTTAGATATGCCTTTTCTATATAAAAATAGGTAGGCTGCGAGAGGTGTCTGAGTGCATATTTCGAGACTTAATTAAACAAATACAATCTAGAAATTTAGTCTCATCAGTGAAAAATGAAATCATAAAATATTTTTGAAATTTGTTCACTAACCACTTGGCTGAAAGGTTTTCCCGTTCGCTATGAATTGGTGTATCCTCAGTATTATGTCGAATGTCCACGTGCACAAACATTCTGAATGTTCAGTCCCACACCTGAATCTCTATGACGATGGCATTCATTTGTTTTCCGAAATCACCAGCGATAATATTTTGTTCTCGTTAGATGAATTGCTCTGTCCTTATAGTATCTAAATTTTCAGAAAGACTTTCTTTTTCGACACAGTGGAAACATCCATAACAGAGGCGTTCAATTCCCTCCGAACTGTGTGTACGAAAAACTATGCAACATTTAGATTGTTAGCAATTTCTGAATTCTTTTTTTACTCTTTTACTCTTTTACTTGTTTCAGTCATTTGACTGTGGCCTTGGTGGCGCACCGCTTTCAGTCGAGCAAATCGACCCCAGGACTTATTCTGTGTAAGCCTAGTACTTATTCTATCGGTCTCTTTTGCCGAACCGCTAAGTTACGAGGACGTAAACACACCAGAATCGGTTGTCAAGCGATGTTGGGGGGATGAACACAGACACACAAACATACACACACACAGACACACACATGCATATATATATACATATATACGACGGGCCTCTTTCAGTTTCCATCTACAAATCCACTCACAAGGCCTTCGTCGGCCCGAGGCTATAGTAGAAGACACTCGCCCAAGGCACCATGCAATGGGACTGAACCCGGAACCATGTGGTTCGTAAGCAAGCTACTTACCACACAGCCACTCCTACATGGCAACAACATGTACATGTATTTTCATTTCTTGTGTTAGCATTTTATCTCCCTTGGAATATTTGAATGAAATGAAATATTTTCAATCTCTTTTGTAGAGAGTATGACACTAAAATATATCCATCCTCAAATACCTCATCCCATTTTCTATAATCCTTTTCTCAACAACAAAAACTCATCTGAACCCTTTCTCATAGTTTATATTTTGAACTTGGACAGTTTACTATATTTCACAAGTGACACTCATCTTTTTTCTTCTCTCTCCCTTCGGTTTAACTGGGGCACACCAGTTATTTTCGGAATAAGATAGTATTTAGAAGTCTATTTGTTCCTTCTCGAGCACTACCTGGCTCATAAGGACCAGTTTCCCGGTTTCTTTGGCGTGTAGGTTCCCCACCTGGACGGGACGCCAGTCCGTCGCGGGAGGAAAGAGTGAGAGAAAGCTATGGCGAAAGAGTCAGCAGAAGTTCGCCATTACCTTCTGCTTGAGCCGCGTGGAGCCTAGGTGTTTCGCTCATAAATACACACATCGCCCGGTCTCAGTTTCTAACCAGTGATCCCTCGACCGCGTGTCCGCTGCTCTAACCACTGGGCCATGTGCCTCCACACTCTAGAGGTCTATATCGCGCCCAGCCAATGACATTCTTAGCTGAATTACTTTAATGCTCACCAACCACAATTGCTAGGGCAGATATGAAGGTTTAAGACTTTAACTTCCTTTTATCATTTACTAGACTAAATAGCCATTGTGTAAGCAGTATGCAGTTCATGTATTCCTTTTCTGGCCTTCTCGCAAAAATCAAACTGAACAAGAACGGCCATCCATATGATTTTATCCGAAAAAGCAACATCACTTTTCATTTATATCTGTCTTCATTTCAACAGTAGCTCCATATGTGTATTGAATATTTCCCTCATATTTCAAACACGCATCATCATACGTCGCGCCTTCACTGTGCAAGATTCCTCCATAATTTCTCTCTTTCCTGAAGCAATTCCAAACCAAAGAACGTCTTATAAAACATTACACTTGTCAAAAATAGAACGATGTGTTACTGCATGTGTATTCTTTGTTATACGTGCTGTTTACATTGCTGTTGTTGTTTTTTTCGGTGGTGGGGTACATTTTAAAATGATGTTTAAACACTGAATTAAAACAATATTGTTTCTTCGAATTTTCATTGTGTTGCTGTGTATATGCTTCAAGCAATGATTTTTCTTTAATTATTACTTTGTCATTTGAATTTTTAAAAGAAAAATTAAGTTCATGTTACTAAACAAATAGGTCATATTTGTTTACCTTATACTATCCACTACAACGACTCGAAGCGAACACTTATTCATCATATTTTTGAGGCCATCTTAAACTTCGAATAGTAATACAAATATATAACTACAAATATTTATACAGGGATTAAAATTTCACATAGTGTATTTTCTACCCCGGGCTAATGTAGTTTGTATTTAAATATTCCGATTTCTTTCCTGGATAAAATGAAAGAAATAATAGCATTTTTCATCAAATATCATTAGACGAAGACGTTGTAGATGATGCTCTCCGAATTCGCACACCCAAGGGAGAAGCCATAAATAAGACGGTGATCATGAGGTTGATCATGTCGTTGATGACACTGATTATGACGGTGATGATGATAATGATGACGATGACGATGATGAAGTTTATGATGATTACTCCATTCACACGAACTTAAAAAAGAAAAGAGGGAAGTAAAAAAGTGCAAGGACAGTGTAAAAAGACAAACTGCAAATATATTTGCAGTTATTTACGTACCAAACAGAATAAAGAGAATCAATAAGAAATTCCCCGAAAATATAAAATGAAAAGATACTCAGGGCTAAACGTGGAGGAACTCAGAACAACAATGAGAGGTGATTTTTTCTGCTAACACATTCAGCAAACGATGTACATTAGTGACTAAGCAGCATCAACATATATACAGTCGCACACTTACATGGATAGGAAGATACATACAGGCATAATTACATATGTACGTATATATACATATATATATATATATATATATGCATACACATATAGATAGATATAGATATAGATATACATAAATACACATATAGATAGATATAGATATACATATATACATACATATAGATATATATGTATGTATACGTGTGTGTGTGTGTGTAATCTTTCATGTATATATATATATATATATATTATATATATATATATTATATATATATATATATATAATATATATATATATATTATATATATATATATATATATATATATATGCATACACATATAGGTAGATATAGATATAGATATACATAAATACACATATAGATAGATATAGATATACATATATACATACATATAGATATATATGTATGTATACGTGTGTGTGTGTGTGTGTGTAATCTTTCATGTATATATATATATATTATATATATATATATATATATGTATGTATGTATGTATGTGTGTGTGTGTGTGTGTAAACTACATTATTATTAAAGCTGCAAAAACATCACAGAAATATAAAAAAAGATGCTACACATAGTTTGTGACATATTTAAAATTCTAAAAGGCAAATTCACTATAGTTACCTTGAAGAATATATTTCTCTTATGGTAAAAATATAATTCAACTGACTTAAATTCTGCTCATGCCGAAACACTGATTAGCGCTAACACTTCGTTATATTCCTCGAGCGAGCGCTCTATTAGAGCAAATCAGTCAACGTGTTTACTGAATCTTACATAAAACTATGACTTTATAAATTCATTCAGAATTGCCTATCTTAGGTACATCTCATCGACAAAAACTAAGAAGCTTAAAACACAGATGTCTGGGATTCCTAATAGATGGTGATACTGAACGAACCGGGTGTTTTCACATCTTTTTACCATAAGAGAGGTGTGTTCTCCGCGGTAACTGCAGTGTATCTACCTTTTAGCTGTTGAAATATGTCCCAAACATACTTCAACTAGCCTAAATTCTGCTTATATATATAGTTTTCTCTGCCAAGCCAATTTATAATCCCGGATAAAAAATTCTGAGTGCTTGCTCTACTAAGATAGAAATTTCCCATGTGCACTTATTCGCGCATTACTTACAACATGTTGCAACGATATTAGAAGATGCATCACAATCATACAACACTTTCAGAATGTGTACAAATCTTATTTAGTGCAAAACATTCGGTCTTAGACCTCACTCCAACAGACATTTTTCTCCAATCCCCACAAAAGGGCGCATTAAACTATTGCCTTAAAAATATAATACCAGCAGTTGTCGAAGCAAAAGACAAGTGACACTTTCTAAACATTCTCAAAATCTCAACCTATAGTATGAATCTTCAAACAAAGACGGAACCATGAAGTCTATCTTAATTGTCCTGACAGTTCTTTATTTTACCTCTCAAACCGCAATGTGGGAAAACACATGACATCCTTACCACCATTTGGGAAGCCGCTGTTCTGCAGGAATCTCATAGGTTTCTAATGTTTGATTTGGTTTTAGAAGAGTCACTTTTCACCATACCAACAAAGTCACTTCACATGTTTTAAATCGATTTGTCCGTGCTGAAACTCAATGGGATAGTTTTACTATAGAAAACTCATCTGGTCTTATATTTTTAATAGCAGCATTAGCATCATCCACCCACTTAAACACTGCAAAAACTTAATCGCGATCCAATGTCTTTTCTAGTAACCTTCATGTTTCCTCAATGAGAGACGTAGTATGTGACACTAGTTCAGTTACTCAGCTTGCTCATTCTTTACTTTCGAAATCAGTTCTTGCACAATCCATAAACTGTCACATTATATACTCGCCGATACTCTATCTCACATCATATATGATTTCGCACGTATTCGCAATGGCTATTGGTAATTTTTTTCCAGAGAAGACGTTCTAGATATAACAATGTATTTCTTTCCATTCTTTTATTTTTTCTTGATTCACTCATTTGACTGCGGGCATGCTGGTGTACCGCCTTTAGTCGAACAAATCGACCCGAAGATTTATTCCTTGTGAGTCTAGGACTTATTCTATCGGCCTCTTTTGCCGAACTGCATATTACGGAGGCATAAACACACCAACATTGGTTGTCAAGCGACAAAAGAGATACACAAACATATACATACATATGTGTGTGTGTGTGTATGTGTATATATATATATATATATGTCTGTGTGTGTGTGTGTGTGTGTGTGTATACGACGGGCTTCTTTCAGTTTCCGCCTACCAAATCCATTAACAAGGTTTTGGTCGAACCCAGACTAGAGTAGAAGACACCTGCCCAAGCTGCCATGCTGGGACTGAACCCAGAACCATGTGGTTAGGCAGGAAGCTTCTTGCCACACGATCACGCCCACGCCTATATTTAGTTAACTTTCTTATATTTCATGATTCTAAATCGACATCAGACAAATTTGAAATTATCTTATTTACAATGTATTATAAAACGGCTATACATCTCACGAGATGATCAATATTAAGGTATCTAAGGTTACAAATGTAAACACTTCCGTTTCTGATATAATCTGACATAGATACTTTCGCTATTTAAGCTCTTGTTTTTTATGTTCCTGACGACTCCTCATGAGAAAAACTCGCAGGCGTATCGCCAACAAATTTCATGGGAAATGTCATTAACCTTTTGTTTCAATGTTGCCGTTGTCTCTCTAATGTAATGTTATTTTTTCTTGTTTTCCTAAGCTCTATGCATTTACTTTCATATGCAAAAGTCTCTTTGTTTACATAAATAAACTACCGAAATATCTGACTGTAAGAAAGTAACATCACAAAGAAATGTATCGTATATGATATCTTATTCGATAAATCTCTTATATTTTAGAGATATTTATATATGTTTATTTATATAGTAACTATCATTGCTAGTATATATTTCACTCATAACTGCATTTCCAGCACATTTTCACCTAGATAATTAGATTAAAGCTATTAGGCAAAATCTAAACGTCTGTGGAAGTATAATAACCTTTATATTTGTCTTTTAATGTTATTTCCTATTTAACGTACAGTTAAGAGTTGTTCTACGCTCTCTGATGCGAGTGCATTTCGTGGGGCTGCTTTCTTTTTTATTCTTATTCTTATGTCTTCATAAACCTTATTTTTGAAAAGACATTATAAGACGAATACACGCAAATACTTATTAAATATAGAGCCAGAAAAAATAAAATTTAAATATGATAATCATAAATAAATTAATAACCGCATTCGAATGAACCAAATTATTTTTCTCCGGCTCCAACTTCTAACTTGCTTTAGAACAATAATAGGCTGCTATTGGTGAATTCACTGATTGGATAATATTTATTTATTGTAATATTATTTATTCAAAGTACCGATGCATAACGCATTATTATTATCATTATTATTATCATTATTATTATTATTATTATTATTATTATTATTTTATACTACATTACTTATATTTTCTTTCTTTATATCCTCTGTTACATTCTCTTCATATTTGGGCTTTCCTTTTTTTCCTCAGTTCTTTTATCTTTATTTTTTTCACATGCACTCCTCACCCTCTCTACTTCTCCTACTCTTTTTCACATGCACAGAAGCGTGTATGCTTACCTCTGCTTACTCGGTTGCTTTTGTTCCGTTTTAGGTTTCTTTTTTTTTTCCAAAGATTTTCAAGCAAATCTGAAAATGAAAACGAGGAAATATATTAAAAAAGTATAGAATATTTTAATTCTATATTTGGTAACATACTGATTTTACGTCAGAACCTGAGATTTCAAGTATGAAATGTGTAAACGAAAATTAAATATGAAAAAATAAAATAATAATCCAACGGAGTGGCAAATGACTAATTTAATAATTTGCCATTTTCTTCGTGTTGTTTCTAGTGTTGTAGATTACTCGTTTCAAATTTGTCTTTCTCTTTTATGATTTTAGTTTTATTCCTCATGTGGCAGTATCTTCTGTAGTTTTCTTGGTGAGATGCTGACATCTTTTGTTTAATGGTTTTCTCATATTTCATACACACACACACACACACACACACACACACATACACACACACACATATATATATATATAATATATATATATATATATATACACACACACACACAATCTCACATATCTATACACATATGTATACGTGCATGTGTTGCATACTTTTGTTTATATTTAATTTCAATTTGTGTATGTATTTTTTTGTATATGCATTTTATTTTGTTATTTCCTTTACTTTTATTTAATTTTTGTAACTTTTCTACTTTTCCAATGATTTTACCCTATCGTATCACTTTTCATATTATAATTTTATTTTAGTTTCTTCTGCAACATACTTAATATTTTATAACAAACCGCCTTGAAATATCCTCCTTCCCCAATCACCTAAGAGACTCAGTTCATCTGTCTAGCTATCTTTATTTCGCTTTCTTTGTCTGTCTCTCTACCTAATATTCTATCTCATAATTTATTTCTATTTCCCTCCCTTCTCTATCTCTCAAATATCTCTCTTTAAAAATAAAGAATTCTTAACATAAAGAGAAAAATTCGACCAAATTTTGATGAAATTAACAAGGCATATGTGAATAGCTCTACAGAAAAAAATGATTCAAACGTTAGCTTACATTTTTTTCAAGAATAGTGAAAGATTACCGATAATCAATAACGCAAACACTGCCACCTCCACATGCACTACTCCTACCAATACTACAATTACCGCTACTATTACACCAATGAATAATAATAATAATAATAATAATAATAATAATAATAAAAGAAAGTTTCGAATATCTCTGAAAGTAAGAATACTAAAATTATACATGCAGCATATATAGTGTTAGAATTTGGAATTCGCAATCATATTAGACCGGTTTTAATTTTCAAGAAATTTCACCAGTAGAATACTAGCGAAATATTGAATAGATATAATCGGGAAAATGAGAATTTCCAAAGTAATTTGAAATTACATTCGCAATATATTACTCAGACATCTAAATGAGGTATGATAACTAGTGTATCCACATGTAGGCTGTGACTACATGAAATATAAGAAAAATATTAAGAAATGTTCTTTTCCAAATTTCATGAAGCCTCTCACTTGTTTGCCTTGCATTCGATGTAATTATTATTATTATTATTATTATTATTATTATTATTATTATTATTATCATTCAGTAGTTTTATTTTTATAGCGTGCTTTCACTTCACTACCGAGCGCAGCTCTGTGTGCCTTGGGTATGTGCTGTGATTTGTTGTGATGCTCTGATGGTTATTGTATGGAAAGTGTTCTGCGTAGGATGTGTGCAGTGCCTAGTAGTGCAATTTTCTGTATGTTATATGTGTTTGTAAGTCCTGGTGTTTTTGTTATGTATTTGTCTGAATATTTTTTTATCATGCTTAATGCACCTACTATGATAGGAATTGTTTCTGTTTTATTATTATATTATTATTATTATTATTATTATTATTATTATTATCATTATTATTATTATTATTATTATTATTATTATTATTATTATTATTATTATCATTATTATGATTATCATCATCATCATCATCCAGTAGTTTTATTTTTATAGCGAGCTTTCTCGTCACTACCGAGCAACTCTGTATGCCTTGGATATATGCTATGGTTTGCTGTGATTCTCTTATGGTTACTGTATTGAAAGTGTTTTTCGTAGGATATGTGCACCGCCCAGTAGTACAATTTTCTGTATGTTATATATATTTGTAAGTCCTGGTGATTTTGTTATGTATTTGTCTGAATATTTTTTATCATATCTAATGCGCCTACTTAAATATACTTAAATACATATTTTATGTATTTAAGTATATAAATACACAAATGTATACACACACATATAAACACATTCAGACAGACAGATACACACATACATATATATATATATGTATATTTCTGAGTGCATGTGTGTGTATATGCCTGTCAGTGTATGTACCAAGTGTATGTATATATGAATGCCTGTAATATCTGTAGCACCTGTAATACTTCTATGATTCAAGCAATTTTACCACTTATAGAAAATTCTCATCCAAACATTACTGAATGCGGTATCGGTGCATTTGTAAATGATTTTTGTATGGTTTACTGAATATATAGATATTTATTCAAAGAGGATTTCGCCCTTAATTGGAACAGTTATTGGACGATGGAGTAATTAATTTATGAATAGCTAATGCTTTAAGGGGCAAGCTGATACAAACTTTAGAACATAGAACAAATTTCTTAGTAGAATTCAGTTTCTACTTTTTAAGTTCGAATTTCACCGAGAATGGCATTACTTTTGATCCTTAGTGAACAATATAAGTATAAGGTACTGGAGTTCATGAAATAGATTACATCTCTCCCTCCAAAATGCTGGTTCTCTACCAAAATTTGAAGCAGTTTTTTGTGTATAGGTATACTCTTTTACTCTCTTACTTGTTTCAGTCATTTGACCATGGCCATGCTGGAGCACCACCTTTAGTCGAGCAAATCGACCCCAGGACTTTTTCTTTCTAAGCATAGTACTTATTCTATTGGACTATTTTGCCGAACCGCTAAGTTACGTGGACGGAACCACACCAGCATCGGTTGTCAAGCGATGTTGGGGGAACAAACACAGCCACACAAACACACACACACACACACACACACACACATATATATATATATATAAGATGGCTTCTTTCAGTTTCCGCCTATTAATTCCACTCACAAGATTTTGGTCGGTCTGAGGCTATAGTAGAAGACACCTGCCCGGGGTGTCAAGCAGTCGAACGAAACCCGGAACCTTGTGGTTCGTAAGCAAGCTACTTTTATTTTATATCATTTGCCATAAAGGCAGTACACAGATCTGTAGCTTTGCGGGCTGTACAAGACATGACATTGATAAGGCGAATGATAATAATACAAGATGATAAGAATGGGAGAAGAGAGAAAGCGCCCGCCGACCCTCTGCTTCTCTAAAAATTTGTTCGTGAAAAACAACATATATAGAGTTATTAAACCTGTTACAAATATATAGAAAAGATTGGACTAGCAGTCCATCACGAAAGAAAAAAAATTATACATAAGGAGGCGGTAAACTTCTTGCATTACTCCCTCAATTAACGCGTTTACACCCTGCAGGTATTCCAGCAGCCAACAATCGGATAAAAAAAAATAATCTATATTCCTCCTTTGGGAAGAATCTTAACCTGTAGAAAAGATCTTTTCTTTCCATTACCAGTGCAGCTACCTGCGAAGGCCTCTCTGGACTGTCAATAAACATCGGATCCATCTGAACCCGACTATCAAAATTATTTTCCACATATTCCTCAATCGCCCCTCCCCGGCGATAGAGGAATACAATTTTTTCTTTTTTCTGCTTCTTCTTTATTTTTCCCCTTTGCGACGAGATGGTGGATTTCCTCCGACATGTCCGGAGATTCCTTCAACCCTCCCACCACCTCATGTTCCATCGGTGGTCAACCATTTTTGCCCACCTTCTTTCTCTTAGTACCATTTCTCGAGGATGTTACCTCCTCCTCGACTTTCTCCCTATCACCTTCCAATGAAAGAGC
>NC_043001.1:94103715-94121215 GCF_006345805.1 Octopus sinensis | reverse complement strand
TTTACTGACCTTACTGAAGAAGCACGGATGGCAAATGCATTTATTTGCACATTAATGCAGAAACTCCAGTTTAAGGATAACTATAATAATAATTTTTTTTCAGTCCCTTTGAAATTAGTCTTATTCGTATTTGGGCTTTAACTGCCGTTTCTAGCATGTAAGGCACCCTGTTAAATGTCAGCTCTTTTGTGTATAAATATGTAAATTCTTTGTACACCATTTTACATAAATATATTATATATATATATATATATATATATATATATTTACATGCATACATTCATACATATGTATATATGTATGTGCGTATTTGTCTAGGCACTCTCACGTCCTACTAGTAACATGTAACCAACTACAACCTATTGTATGGTCGGGTCGTCGTCGTCTAAACTGGCAAACCCACCGGGCTTACTTGGTAAAGAGGGTGTTTACCTACACGCTACAGGACAGAAGACAACTGTCAATGACGGAGGAGGTCATGAGTATTCAAATGTCATCCAACAATATGTGTATACATATGTACATATTACTTTATATATCTTATTTTTATTCTTAAATCTCATATTTTTTCGTTTCTTTTTTTGTTTTTCCTATTTTGTATTTATATATGTGGGGGGTAAGATTGGGATTCTTAGCTATGGTGAGGGCAACCCATCTAGAAGGAAACCTCTGATACAAAACCAGGTTTGTGTTTGCTCATCATCCCTTAATTGACGCGCACGATCAACATCTATTTACTCATAGGCCAGTCTGGGCCTTGTAGTTTTTTGTGCAATGTACGAGGAGAAGGCAAATCTGATCACAAATATTTCAATGCACGTGGAAGCTGGGACGCTTCCGTATGGAATGCTGTACGTGTATCACTGAAATTTAGAACATTTTCACAAAGCACACCTAACAGAAGAATGGAAGTTTAACAATATTTATGATCATATGACTTAACGTGTAGCCTGTAAAATCACCAGATTGAAGTACTATGGACAACTGTGGTTGAAGCACTGTTAAAAACAAAATTTTTGATAACTTCACGAGACCATAGATTCACAGCACACAGCTGATCTCTAGGTGACGTTTAAAATACAGAAAACCACTTAGTGCTGACGGGTCAAATGTACTAGTCCACGTGGAATCGCTTATCGAAGCTCAAAAAAGGATAAGTAAATTAGTCCTATAAAAGTATAATTGAGACGACGTGCGTGCATTTGATTTTTCTAAATTAATTTGTATTATTAGATAAGAAAATATCCCGAAAATGCCTCGGGTAAACCTATATACCTCACACTTTCCATCAACAAAATTCGTTCAAGTTGTTTACTTAAAGCTACATACAATGTTGACGGTTGCATATATTTTTATCACAATGTTTTGTCTGCTCTTTGTGTAATCGAGCTCAAATTTTCTGTGAATTACGGGAAATACTTAAATAATGTGTGTGGCTGTATATATATATAATATATATATATATATATATATATATATATACTAAGAAAAGGGAAGAAGAGAATTTCGATTATCCCTACGTGGTGAGTCGTAATGCAAAACGAATATATATAATAAAATAAAATGCACACGTCGGATTTACATATTTTTAATATATGATCAATGGAAGATTATTGTGTTTGTCGAGCAGTTTCGCTTCGCTAACAATTACATTGAGATTGCTGTAATTTGTTGTTTTTTTTTTCCTTAGAAGATTTTAGTCCATGTTCTTGTATGAATGTTTGTAAATAAAACAAGGAGAAAAATCTAAGGGGAGGTAAATGGTGATAGTTATTACTCACGACAGGTGAGGTAATTCCCCAATCTTCGGGTGAGGTAAATAAGCAAACATGCAAAAACGCATAAGTTAAAGTAATGAGATGAGTAGTGGATTGGTGATCGTGAATGGATTCTGAGATCATCGTTAGTTATGCATTCATATTTAGGAGAGTCGTGGTGAGTCGTAATGCAAAACGAATATATATAATAAAATAAAATGCACACGTCGGATTTACATATTTTTAATATATGATCAATGGAAGATTATTGTGTTTGTCGAGCAGTTTCGCTTCGCTAACAATTACATTGAGATTGCTGTAATTTGTTGTTTTTTTTTTCCTTAGAAGATTTTAGTCCATGTTCTTGTATGAATGTTTGTAAATAAAACAAGGAGAAAAATCTAAGGGGAGGTAAATGGTGATAGTTATTACTCACGACAGGTGAGGTAATTCCCCAATCTTCGGGTGAGGTAAATAAGCAAACATGCAAAAACGCATAAGTTAAAGTAATGAGATGAGTAGTGGATTGGTGATCGTGAATGGATTCTGAGATCATCGTTAGTTATGCATTCATATTTAGGAGATTTCTCTATTTTTCGACAACTGAATTTTATTTAATTAAACGTTCTTTGGGAAAGGATAGACAAAAATGAGCAGTTACCTCCCAGGTACCATGTAATAGCTATAACCAAATACCTCGCCTTAAATATTTCTACTTGGACTAAAATCTTAAGAAAATACGAAATTACAATAAATTCAATGTTATGATAATCAAAATCGAAACGGTTGACCACTACAATACAACTTCGATTAAAGTATTTTAAAACTATATAAATTATTTGCATTTTCATTCTTTTAATATATATATATATATATATATATATATATATATATATATATATATATAGACAATAATACAAAATTGATGTATATATTTACATACATATGTACATATATTTATATATATATATATATATATATATATATATATTATATATATATATATATATATATATATATACATATATATGCACACACACACACACACAAATATATATATATAAATATATATATACGTATATGTATGCATGTTGGATCGTTGAACTCAGAACATCTTATCCCTCTTCGTCTTTTGTCTTCTGTCTTTTGGAAATATATCTGTACATATGTTTGTGTGTCGTTGTATATATATATATATATATACATATGCGACTACTTTTATATCTGAATATATATGTATATATATATATGTATGTGTGTGTGTGTGTATACAGATATATATATATATATATATATATTATATATATATATATATATATATATATATATATATATATATATATGCAGCACGGATTTTTGTCAGTGAACAGGTCGCGGTCTTATAGCGACGAAAATATTTTGACAAATGAAACTTAAATGTTGAAGTGAATCGAACGGCTTTTGTGTGTTTCTTAAATGGCTTACAAACACCTTCCACGCTGCAATTGTTTTCGTTCCAGCACACGATCTCAGATCAAATCACTTGCAATGCAAGTACATTTCCGTAATATATATATATATATATATTATATATATATAAATATATATATATATATATATATTATATATATATATATATATATATATATATATATATATATATATATATATATATATACATACTCAAATATAAAAATAGCCACATATATATATAAATATATGTGTGTAAGTGTGTGTATACAATCATGCAGACACAGCCATATACACACATGCAAACACAGATCGTAGTTTTCTTAATTCATCAGATATTCAACTAAAAGCATTCAACAACGGAGAACATTAAAAATACGGTACATTTTCTCTGTAGATTATGTACTGATCTGTGTGTCAGTGTGTCTGTGTGCGTACTTATGTTTGTGCTTGTGTGTGTGTGGGGGGGGGGGGTTGTGTGTGTGTGCATGATCTGTGTGTTTATATTTGCAGGTATGTCTACGTATATGTGTATATTAGATATATAATTTAAATATACATACATATATATATATATATATATACAAGCACACACATTATATATACATATATATGAATATATATATATATATATATATATATATATATATACATATATGTACGCACATATTTTCAAATGTATGAATATATATATATATATATATGTGTGTGTGTGTGTGTGTGTGTGTGTATGTATGTATACACATATATATGTATACATATAAATATATGTTTATATATCAGCACATATTTAGTAGAATCTACTCTACTATGGGACAATTTTATATTACAGAAACATAGAGTTAATGGCTGCTCTCTGTACAGTTACTTTGCTTTATAGAATATGTGCTCCTCGTAATTGATGTATACTAGCATTATGTAAAAGTCTTGCTCTACGTACGTCTGGAATAAGAGAAAAATTGACTTGATTATTCAATGTCTCTGTGGAATTTTACTTTGAAGCAGCAATTGAATGTCATCCAGTTGAGTAGCATTTAAAATGTGATGGGTTGTGCTATATTGTTTTTCATTTGCGTATTTTCGTATTACCTATCTAGAATATCTTCCACTTACTCTTGAAATCATACATATAAATAGTGAAGCGTTTGTCTATTTTTACTTTATTATTATTATTATTATTATTATTATTATTAGTAGTAGTAGTAGTAGTAGTAGTAGTAGTAGTATTATCATTATTATTGTTAGCAGAGGCACCCGGCGTTGCTCCTGATTAAAATGGCATAAATTTTTAAAGTTTTACTTGTATCAATCATGTGACTCCGTATACGGTGGAACACGGATTTAAGTTTTTCTTAGCCTAGTACCTATCCTATCGCTGTCATTTACTGACCTGCTAAGTTACAGGGACGCAGACGCAGCAAAATCGTTTGTCTAGTGCTGGTGGGTGTACAAAGACAGACACACGCAAATTTACACATATATACGACAGTCCTATTTCAGTTGCTGCGTACGAAATTCTTTCACAAGGATTGGTCGGCTTCAGGATGTGGTACACACACACACACGCGTATATATATATATATATATATATAATATATATATATATATATATAACTTGTATATATATATACATGCATATATTTATAAATATATATATATATACTCATGCATATATAAACATATGTGTACATATATATGCATATATATATATAAATATATCCATATATACATATACACACGCATATATATAGATATATATATATACACACACACATATATATATATACACATCTAGAATTATATATATATATATATACATATATATATATAGTTAAACCAAACATGAAAACACAAACAGAAAACACAAGAAAGTGAAGACGTGGAACAAGTATAGTGTTATAGGACGCTCAGGAAAGGAGAGAAAGAAGGAGGGTTTAATGTTTCGAGCGGAGCTCTTTGTTGTGTATATATACTATGTGAAACTATTAAAAGTGAAACAAAATAAAAGTGAAACTATTTATATCTGTTACTCTGTCGAAGTTTTCACTGTTATTCTTCGAAATTTATAACGTAATATGGAACCAGTGGCAATGCATTGTTTTAATCCCCCAAAATTATATGTTCATAATCTTGGAGTCTCATAGTATAACCATTTAAATGTTGGGCTGATTTTGTTTAGCGGTTTGGGAAAGTATTGGGAACAGACAGAGATACAACGTGTTATATATGCATACATACATGCATTCATACATATATATATATATATATAATATATATATATATATATATATATATATATATTCTTAAATATGGTTTTAGATTGATGGTATTATTAAATTAATATCAGATTTTTCACCCTCATTTATAAATATATATATATATATAATATATACATTATTATTATTATTATTATTATTAGTATTATTATTATTATGAAGGCAAGGAGCTGGCCAAATCGTTGCTACATAGAATACATTTTCTGGACACATAGAGTAAATTACAGTGAAACTATTTTCGCTCTTTCCTTGAAGATTTCTAAAACTAGAAAATATTATGGTGTATATATTTTTTATTATCATATGTTAATTATGCGGATGAGATTATTAAAATTTTAATCATGTTTAAAATTTTATTTCTATGCATATATAGTAATGTGTTCCATCCTACATACTACATGGTTGTATATCCCAGCGATAGAAAACAATAATTTGCAGACAGTACAATCCAGTCTTTCCCTGGACGTTACAATTTTGTGAAGAATAGATGTTTATTTACAATTCATATATATTTGCGTTAAGACACATGTTGCCAAGAGGACGAGTTGTATCTCATCCTATTTGAACAGCTTATTCAGTACCTAACGTCAGCGCTGCAGTAGCAGTGTGAGATAGATACCACCTGAACAATAGCCGTGCTGCGTATATGTGAGCAAGCCATATAATTCTAGAAACGTGATCAGCTTTCTTCTAAGAAGGCGTTACATGGCTTTGCTGAAATGTTAAGTCAGAGAGGTAGGCCTGTATCTTTTAGCATCTGCACTGTTTCCTCCTTTGTGACTGGTGGATCAGATACCAACCTTTAGAATTCTGGTAATTTTGCCATTTGCGAGGAGACGCTGGAAATGATTGTAACCTCTTGTAATCTAAGAAGGCCGTTCTGCAATTTCTTTTTTTTTTTCTTTATTGCCCACAAGGAGCTAAACATAGATGGGACAAACAAGGACAGAGAAAGGGATTAAGTCGATTATTTCGACCCCAGTGCGTAACTGGTACTTAATTTATTGATCCCGAAAGGCTGAAAGACAAAGTACACCATCGCCTCATTTGAACTCAGAACGAAGCGGCAGACGAGATACCTATTTCTTTACTATCCTCAAAGGGCTAAACACAGAGAGAACAAACAAGGACAGACAAACGGATTAAGTCGATTACATCGACCCCAGTGCGTAAATGGTACTTAATTTATCGACCCCCGAAAGGCGAAGTCGACGTCGGCAGAATTTGAACTCAGAACGTAACGGCAGCCGAAATACGGCTACGCATTTCGCCCGGCGTGCTAACCTTTATGCCAGCTCACCACCTTGCAATTTCTTGCCGAACAAGCTACAAAAATAACACGCTTTTAACGAAGATTTTTTTCTTCTTTTTCTGCACATTAATTTATGAAATCAAACCTGTCTGAACAGGCGCACGGTGTGCCACGTGTAAGGTGTCGCATTAATCGGAGAGCAGCGTCAACTAACGTGTTTTGCTCAAAATCTCAAACGCACATCTTTTCACGTTGCTCCAGTTCACTCAGCTGTGCTGGTGTGAGAGTATAGTCGTCCGAAGGAGTATGGCTGAATGGTTAGAGCGTCGGGTTTACAATCTTTAGGTAGCGAGTTCGATTCCCGGACCGGTTTTGTATTGTTTTTGAGCAAGATATTTTTGTTTTACGTTGCTACAGTTCACTCGGCTGTGGAAATGAGTTGCGACGTCACGGGTGTCAAGCTGTATCGGCTTTTGCCTTTCCCTTAGATAACATCGGTGGTGAGGAGAGGGGAGGTCTGTTTGCATGGGCGGTTGCTAGTCTTCCACATTAACATTGTCCGGTGTTGATTCTCGGAGTGGAAATTTCTAGGCGGAATCCCAGGGTAATTCAAAGCCGAATGGGTTCTCTACACTTTTGTGGCCGTCCGATGAGCGGGAATATCGGTACGCTTACCTACCCAGCGGTATAACATCATTCGAAAGATAAAAACGATGCAAAGATCAACATGACTCATGATGTACAATAACATCTATTATTTGACTGATTGCGCGATCGTGCCATATTACTCTTTTACTATTTTACTTGCTCGAGTCACTTGACTTCGGCCATGCTGGAGCTCCGCCTTTAGTCGAGCAAATCGACTCCAGGACTTATTTTTTGTAAGCATAGTACTTATTCTATCGGTCTCTTTTTCCGAACCGCTAAGTTACGGGGACGTAAACACACCACCATCTCTTGTCAAGCGATGTTGAGGGGACAAACACAGACACACAAACATACACACACACACACACACACACACACACACACACACACACACACACACACACACACACACACACATATATATATATATATACGACGGTCTTCTTTGAGTTCCCGTCTACCAAATCTACTCACAAGGTTTTGGTCAACCCGAGGCTATAGTAGAAGACACTTACCCAAGATGCCACGAAGTGTGCCTGAACCCGAAACTATGTGGTTCGTAAGCAAGCTACTTACCACACAGCCACTCCTAATCTATTATTCTTTTACATTTATTTAGTCATTTGAGTGCGCTTATGCTGCAGCACCGTCTTGAATGCTTTCAGTAGAATAAATGCACCCGAGGAGTACATATTCTATCGGTGTCTCTTTGCCGGACCGCTAGTTTATGGAAATGTAATCACACCAAGCGGCATGGAGAGGACCCCATAAGATAATTTTTAGTTATACCAGAATTATAATAATTTCGTATTTCAACGCAAATGCTGCTGTCATGTGCCCTAACATTTTATAATCTCTCACCTAGAATATACTTCATGGAGTATACAGTACTTCATTTCTCAGGCCGCTTCAACCACCTGAATGGGTAAAACATTGAACAAAGCTGCTTAGGAATACCTAGCATGGATGAATAGTTACGGCAAATTAATTGCACGTAAATTTTACATCGAAGGACATCAGTACAGTTTTCAGCAGGAACATGTATAGGATTGGAATGTAATGAGAATAACGTTGTAATAAATAAGATTTGGTGGGGTAAAATGCTCCATTCTTCTTTACGATGTCTTAATTATATGCATTGTACACTGTATGCAATCAAATGAAGTGAAATTGGGATTTACCTACTGAGTGAAGTAATGTTTAATTGTTTTTCTGCAACAATTCTGTATGTCTTTTATGATTCGATGTGGTTAGCCAAATCTTGATCAAATCAGAAAGCTAATAGAGTATCTGCACGCATTCCAGATCAATATTTCGTTACGTCATATATCTAGAGCTATATCTGTCAATCTCTCTGTCCGTTTACCTGTCTATCTATCTATCTGTCTCTCTCTATATCTATATCTATATATATATATATAATATATATATATATATATATATATATATGTGTGTGTGTGTGTGTGTGTGTGTGTGTGTGTTTGTGTGTATGTATGCTTGTATGTATATATATATATATCTATATATTATTTTATTTTTTTACTTCTTTCAGTCATTTGACCGCGGCTATAACGGAGCAGGGCCTTGAAGCGTTTAAGATGAACAAATCGACGCCAGGACATATTTTTAAAGTCTGGAACTCATTCAATAAGTCTCTTTTGTTGAACAGCTAGATTACTGGGACGTAGACACACCAAAACCGACTGTCGAGCATTGTTTCGGGGACAAACAGAAATATAAAGACTGAAACACATAGATAAGCACACACACGCGCATACATGTATATATACATGTAGATATATATATGGGGAGAATTCACAAAAAACAAAAGACGAAGACATGCAGTGTAGACAAAAAACAGATTTATTAGTTTAACGCTCGGGAAATGAAGAAGTCTTTAACGTTTCGAGCCAACGCTCTTCCACAGAAAGAAACACAGAAAGAAACAAGGAAAGAAAATAAAGAATGTGTAGTGGTTAGCGATTTATCATGGCGTGTGCCGGATAGAGGGATCGCACAGGAGAGCTAGGAAGAAGGGGAGATGATAAAGAATTGGTGATCCCAAAACGAAGGTGCGCGTGCGTGTCTATAAGAGAGCATGTATGTGCATGTGGAAGAGGGTTTGTGACATTGACGTGTTCGTGGTGGTGTGTGGTATGGTGTTGTGTGGTGTGGTAGTGTACACTATACCTGTACTTGTTTTATATCGTGTCTTTTAGACCCAACTTTCTTCTAACTTTACTAAAGTGTGCATGTTACTTCACCACGAATTAGTTATCTTGACATATACTGTAAATTCTACTTTTAAAGCAATTAGTTTAAAGTAGGATAATTCTGCAAATATTTCCGTTTACTTAACACTAGATGGGCCGGTCTTTTTTTTACTTTCCTTTAAGGACCAGAATGCATCAACTCAGAAAAAGATGTTTTACAATTTGAAAGAAAAAAATTAATTAGAGAAGTAGAAAACTTTATTAAATGTAAGAATCTATTGATTTTTCTATGACTTCACGGTGATGTTATTTACAATAAGTGAATATTTTGTGAGAAATTTATCATTATCAAACAAAAAGAAATTTAGTGAAATTTTAAACAGCCATCGTAATGTGTTTGCGTACATTTGCCACACAGGTTTTTCTACAGATTCCATATATTTCTGTGGGTCTATTTCAGCATTTTGCTTTCATGCATATACGTCTGAAATTATTTCTAAATAATAGGATGTCCAATGTTACATGGACGACCGTGAGGTGACTCACCACAAGGACTTCACCAACATTTTTAGTATATTCCCGTTGACTAATGACTTGTGTTGCAAGCACTTGTGTATATTACCAAGCCGTTTATATTAGCAACATTCAAAATAATATAAAAATCGAGTATTGGTCATTCTCCACTCTTTGCTTTGTTTGAATAAAGCCCTTGCATTTGGTCAAGCACGTCTACGCCAACATTAATTTTGTTATAAAATTAAAAAAATTGGTACCAGGCACCTTCTTGGCGTTATTTTCAGAAGGAACATCTACATATTGATGAAAGGTACTCAAAACAACAACAGACTTTGATTTTTTGCACTAGTCCGTTGTGTGGCAGTAGGCTTCTGTGAGGATTTCAAAACCACATTTTCATGGACTGGTTTCACCTGTTCTACTGCTTCTGGTAATTTCCCTTCTGTTCTCACGAATTATTCCAATTAAACTGCAGTTTTATTTTGTGCAAGTACTACGATGACAAAATCTACACTAGGCGTAGGAGTGGGTGTGTGGGAAGTAGCTTGCCTACAAACCACATGGTTCCGGGTTCAGTCCTACTGCGTGGCACCTTTGGCAAGTGTCTTCTACTATAGCCTCGGGTCAACCAAACATCGCTTCACAACAGATGCTGGTGTGTTTACGTCCCCGTCACTAGACGTAGAAAGAATAAGTCCTGTGGACGATTTGCTCGACTAAAGGTGGTACTCCTGCATGGCCACAGTCAAATGACTGAAAGAAAAATAATAAGAGAGTAAAAGAGTAATAGTTTTTAAATTGTGTGCAATTAAGATTCCAAAGTGCGTCAGTAGACGCACTCCGGTGTACAATCACATCACATAATCCTTTTTTTTTTCTTGACAGTTACCATCGTATATAAAAGTAAGGAAAGATAAATATACCATCACTTATTGAAAAGTGATAGGCGAAACTAAAATGACTTGAAACACGCAATAACTTCGAGCTTACAATCAGTATGGATACACTCAGTAGGGATACTCAGGTGTTTTTGCAAAAAAAATTGTTTTAAATCTGTAATATAATTTCAACATCTATTTATATATCTGCGTTGAGTTTTTGCGTGTGCATTTATGCGTGTACGTATGCATCTCTCTGTCTCTCTCTGTCTCTCTCTGTCTCTCTCTGTCTGTCTCTCTCTCTCTCTCTCTCTCTATATATATATATATATATATATATATATTATATATATATATATATATATATGACTGTGTGTATATGTGTGTGTAAATATATACGTATTTAAGAATATATATGTACGTGTGTGGGTATGGATATGTATGTATATACTCCTAGATTTATAGATAGATACATACATACCGAAAGGGAAAGTAAGACAGGAACAAACTAATAAAGCATCCATATAAATTCTGAGTGATATATATATATATATACATACATACATATATATTTGTAATTAATACAGACATACGGCATCCTGAGCTACTTGTTTTGACTGGAGTGTTATAGCTGTACATAATGTACAAACCTTTTTTTACAAATTAAAGGTAACTGTCAGTAGGTGAACATATCTTTTTGCACGATACCACCTGCATTTCAACTAAGTTTTTTCTCAGTTTATCAAGTCATAAAAAGCTAATGTACATTAATATTAAATGCCTTATTTACGAATATGTCAAGAGACAACTATAACTATATATCAGAATTCCCACAGTTTTTGGTGTTATTTGATAAATTCTTTTATATATTTCTTAATACGAAAGGTGAGTTTTTAGTAATAATTCTCATAACGCTGATGTTTTTTGCGTATAATTCTTAAACTAAAAGACATTTATATCAAAAGTACTTGTCCAATCATGGAATTAATGAAATGTTTGCGATGATAGCTGAGAACTTATGCACTAATTTCTTGTAGAATATAAATGATATTTTAATTTCCTTCGATATTCTATTTATATATGTTTATTTATTTCATTTGATATTTTTCTCTCTTAAGATTAATTCAATTAGTTTTATGTGTTAGAGATAAGTGCATAAATTGTTTGCAGCTTAGCTTGAAGATGTGTAATAATATCATAACTAGCACTTCATAAACTATTAATTATCAGTAATATTTATCTTTATTTCAACGTTTAAAACCTTTTCAGTGAAATATTAGCGAATAAAATACGCTGTAAAAATTTATATCTGAAGGTTATATACAAACATTCGGTATAATATTAATATATTTCAAAGTATTTCCTCTATCAAACTTATAGCATTTCATTTTCGTTACTATAACTATTTCAATATATAATTAATGTCACCTCTAATATATTCATGCTAATGATAATTTTTCAAGCAAACTTATGTGATATTGGGTTGTCTGAAAACTTCCTGCCGATTTTTAAACGAATGAAAAAGGTCATTACATTTTTAATCAACCAAATATGAACCATTTTCCCATTACATTTTTAATCAACCAAATATGAACCATTTTGTTGCACAATGCGTCACCATCTTTCCTTTAACTTGAAAATACCCTCTTCCCAGAATTGAGGTGGTTTCTTGGCAAAGGATTCATCAAGGTATCTTTTTACGTCATCCAAGGTATTGAATGTTTTACCATTAAGACTATTCTGCAGAGACCAGAATAAGTGAAAATCTGAAGGAGCAATATCTGGTGAACATGGAGGGTGAAGTAACACATCCCAGCCGAGCTGCAGCAATTATTGTCTGGTTCCCAAATCATCAAGGGCCGAAATTGAACTTTCTTATCTTCCATTTTAAAGGGTAACAGGATCGACACAGATTATAAACCTTCTTCCCCGAAATGATAGCTTCAACTGTGCTCTAAATGGAGGTGTAGTCAAATCCTATTTTATAGACACAACCATGTTCTAAAATAGGTCGAAATGTAAGCTACTATAAATTGGCCCGAACTTTCCGGACAACTCAATATTTAACTATTTTCATATCGTTTATCATTTACTTGTTTCAGTCATTGAACTGCAGCCATAACCGAGGCATTGCCTTTGGGAATTTAATCGAACAATTGGACCCTCATATGTATTTATTTAGACTAGTATTTATTCTATGTGCCTCATTTGCCGAAACAAAATTTTACGGATGCATGATGAAGCTAACACCGATTGCCATGCATTTCTAAAACTAACCTAGTTACCTTCCCGTGTCATGCCGACGCACAAGGGCCCGTTTCCCGGTTTTCATGGCATATAAAATTCCCCACCTGGACGGGATGCCGGCCCATCGCAGTGCTACTCATTTTTGTCAGTTGCGTTGGCTGCAGCATCGTAAAATGAAGTTGTTCGCACAAGAACACAACGCATAGCCCGGTTAAGGAATCGAAACCACGATTTTACAATCATGATTCCAACACCCTAACCGATAAGCCACGCAACTTCACAGTCATTCAATGGGAATTGAAATGCTGAGTCATTTATCTTCAAGTCATTAGCTGACTTAGTACGTTATGATATCTCTGCGCGGTCTCATAACGTACTAAATAAAGAACTGAAAACACCGTGAAATGGGGAGCATTACTCTCAGAATAAAAGAGGCATAATGAATGCGTATTTTCACTAGATCTATATACCGGATGAAGACAGTCGATCAAAAGTGTGTTGAATAAGAGCTGATGAACGGCTAAAAGTTATCGCAACCTTTTTTCTTCCCAACAAATTTCTAATATAATTCTTCAATATATTTCATACACTTTTTATCTATGCTTCTTCTTACGCCTCTACTCCCACGTCAGCTTCTCACTTCGTCTCCTCGTCTTTCAAATGTCTGCCATTTCACTTTGTTTTTCTCTCATTTCGTATGTTAGTGCTCAGTATTTTCGTCCACACTATATACATTTACAATTTACTACTTCAAGTTACACTGTTAATTTCAACGTTATATAAGAATAAAAATAAAGTGAATAACAACCACCACTACTAATACAGTAAGGGCCAAGAGAAAAGGAGGATGAGGTGAGGACGAGGCGGAGAAGAGGAGACGGCGCCGGGTGGTACAGTATTTACATTGGAAAATATGTAAACTCTACAAAAATATACTCTTTCTAGCTCGTATAAATCATCCTGAGCCAATCGTTGAAGTTAAACGTTACCATTCACTATGATTTCACAGTCAAACCGAGAGAACAATCCAAGATAATTGACCAGACATAATTATTAAAAACGGGGAAGAAAAGATGTGTAGACTATTGGATGTGAGTTTTCCCTCTGATATATCAGTATATCAGTAAAGCAATTTGACACACTGAGTAAATATAAGGATCTGGAAATTGAAATGAAGATATGTGGTAACTGAAAGCAAAACCTGTTCTAGTTAGTTAGTTAGTTAGTTAATTTGGCTCAAAAGCAAATAGCAAGGCCATGTAGGGGGACATGGAGTTAAGTACAGGGTGGTGTTCATGTAAAGAGTTCAGGCCACTTGAGGTCCAGGGAGGCTTTGAACAAAGCGGTCGTAGGGCTCTTCACCATCTCGTCTGGCAGCTTGTTCCACGGATCCGCAACCCGGACGGAGAAAGCTCCTCTCCTTCGATTGAGATGAAATCGTCGCAGGTAGAGCTTTTCGGAATGACCCCGCAGCCGACGCTCTGGAGCAGGAGTGAAGAACAGCTCTTTCGAGAGGTTACACTTTCCGCTTATGATGTTGTGGGCGAGAATGAGATCACCACGGCGGCGGCGTTTTTCAAGAGCTGGCCTATATATGATCAGAAAACGAAATCAGTAACATATAGACATTACCCCAAGTGTACTATGTCCCAAAGAAATTCAAAAGATTGTGCTGTAAATTACTGCCCACAACCTTAGAAAAATCCAATATAAATTGGACATGGGTGATTGTTGTATTCTTCCTTGACTTAAGGTTCACAGCCAAACGGCTGGGTGGATTCGCCTGAAAAACTTCACACATGTGAAGACAGATGAATAGATTGGAATGCAATTTGTATTTTTTCCTAACTCCCATACCTACCGAGAAAATCCATTAAAATTTTTTCTAATAGAATTTTCCTCTTTCTTCTGCCATTAGAACAACCAGTTGCTTAGAAGCTGTTTTCTTACGGGGTGGGGTCAAGAAATGTTCACATAGCTGGAGGCTGCAATCGAAACAGGGAACCCGAAATGATAAGGTTGACAAACGATGTTATAGATTATGCCTAACTGAAAAGGATCGCAGCTATATCATCCAAACAGACCGTTGTGAAACCGGGCTTAGCTGCTAGTATTATACACATGTATTTCCACACTTATTTCCCCATATCCACTCCCCAAGCTTTCTCACCCTTCACTTGCCCTAGATCGCTGAATATGTTCCGACAAGTGATTGCATTAAACATGCATTAAACATAATAAAAATTAAAAGAAGAGCATTGTCGATGCGAGAACGACTGCTACCAATGTATTTTAATTCTGCTTTGGTATTTATTTTTTTATCTTTGTTTTATTCCTTTGAATTTGTGTATGTTTTTTTTTCACATACCTTCATTTCACTTTGAAAACGAAAAACCTGGTGTGTTTACTTTACTGGTCTATCAATGAAAACAGTGTGTTTCTTTACCCTGCGAATCGGGAAGACAGTGAGTAAAAAATGGAGACAAAATTGAAAGAGAAACTACTACTACTACAACTACTACTACTGCTTCTGCTGTGGCTACTACTACTAATACTACAAATAATGATGATAATGGCGTACAAAGATCAAAGACATGCTATGACCAAATCCCTAGAGGAATTACAGAAAATGATGACATAATTAGAAGCCTGACATAGTTTGCTGAAAAAAGAAAAAGGGGATCATGGATGTTAATCGACATAGCATTTCCTGGTTAGGAAAAGATCGAAGAGAAAGAAAAAAATACGCAGGTTGTGAGAAATACGCAGGTTGGGGAAATACGCAGGTTCTGAGAAATGAAGAAAATAGCCGTGATATCAATGCTAATTGATTTGCTTGGAGGTATTAACACTCAAATACATGTTGTGCTTCAGGAAGTTTGAAATCACAGGAGAAATTTTGAAGATATCCAGCGACGTCAACATCTATGTATACTGTCGAAGGCCTTTTTTTAATCAATCCATGCAGAACTTAGATTTCTGCGTTTGTAACGATAGTTCTCAGGGATCATGCGATTGATTAAGAGTTGATCTTTGCATACATATGAACCTGGTTGGTACACTTTTTGTTCAGTGGGGAAAATATCTTTCTCTTCCATAAATATGTGTTTTCTCCACGAGGATGATAAATTTTTTTAGACATGTTTGTCGGGCGAAATGCTTAGCAGTATTTCATCCGCCGTTACGTTTTGAGTTTAAATTCCGCCGAGATGGACTTTGCCTTTCATCCTTTCGGGGTCGATTAAATAAGTACCATTTACGCACTGGGGTCGATGTAATCGACTTAATCCGTTTGTCTGTCCTTGTTTGTCTCCTCTGTGTTTAGCCCCTTGTGGGTAGTAAAGAAATAGGTATTTCGTCTGCCATTACGTTCTGAGTTCAAATTCCGCCGAGGTTGACTTTGCCTTTCATCCGCCGAAATCTCTTTCGTCTATCATGATTGAATAAGTACCAAGGTAACACAAGGGTCGATATTATCGACTAATCTCTTCCGCCAATATTTCAGAGAACAGATCATCATCATCATCATCATCATCATCATCATCATCAACATCATCAATATCATCAATATCATCATTGTTATCGTTTTTGCGGTTGTTTCTGTTGTGCTCGTCATCGTTGGTTTTGTTGTTGTATAGGGGTGCATTTCTTCGTGTGGTTAAGAAGTCCGATTCGCAAACATGCTTTTCTGGTTCGGACCCATTGCATGGCACCCTCTGTGAGTGTCTGTCACTATAGTTCCAAGCCCAATAAATCGTTGTGGGTCTATTTTTTAGAAGGCAACAGTGTGGAATCCGTTGTGTGACAGAGAGAGAGAGAGAGACAGACAGACAGACAGACAGACAGACAGACAGAGAGTGTGTGTGTGTGTTTCTGTTTGTGTGTCTTTTTCTCATCCAACCTACTGAATAATGTTCTTTGTTTTTATCCCTGTACCATAGCGGTTTAGTCAATATCCACGGTAGAATATGCACCAGGAAAAAAGAAAATAGAAGGTGGCGCTCCAGCATGACAGCAATCGGATAACTGAAAGAAATAATGGAGGTAAGATGAAAGATATATATTCGCATAGTGATGGTGGTAGTTGAATGTGACGTCAGAGAACTACTTACGTGAACCAAATCTGAAATTGAAATAAATTCAAAAAAGAAATACGTTTACAATGTTATAGTATTTTTCATATTTATTGATATCTTCAACATAATCCATAATTTATAATGGTTTCCTACAAACAATAATGTCATATAATTGTATTTATGCGTGT
>NC_043001.1:94059402-94096902 GCF_006345805.1 Octopus sinensis | reverse complement strand
GCTGCTATCAACTAACTGAAACAAATAAAATAATGCAGGCATAAATGTAAAATGTCTCAGAATATATGTATATATGTTTATATTCTAGGAATCTGTCCGTATACTTTTATGTGCCGATGTAAATTTCTATCTACGTTCGTATATCGCCGTTGCCCAGTGAATATATATATATATAATATATATATATATATATAATATATATATATATATATATATATTGAAGATAATTATGTAATATATGAAATGCTAAAAGACAAGAAACAATAAAAGAACAGACATCATAGTTTTAACCGATTGCTCTAAAATATATATTATATGATACTGTGTTGGAGCCAAATTGCGAACAATCGAACGTAACACGCATAGCTAAAAACATTTGTTGTCTTAACTGAAAGATGGTGTGCGATTGTGCTGATACAAATATATATTTGTCATCGATCTATTTAACTTGTATCTAACAGATCAATTGTCAATAGAAATTAGTACCATTGTAGTTTTCTCATTACAATAGCTTCCATCAGAGTCAAGTGTAGTTTATAACAATTTTCTCAGCGTGGTTTCGAATGCCGCAAACTGTTTTTATTTTCTGTTTCACAATGAGAAATCAAAACAATTATTAGTTTTAATTTGACTGGAAACTAAATTTCTATCTTTATGTAGAATTGAAAAGTTGGATCTTGTGACATTTCTAATATTTATAGAATTATAGTTCTATGAGTGTATTATGCACACATGAACGTCGGATCGAAATTGGTTGCCACTTTTGAAGCGACTCAGTTTCGTTCTTGTAATGTCTCTCTAGAGGTAATGAAGATAGTTATTAAACATATATCGTTTGTTTTGACGTATGCGTATCCTCTGTGAAATCATTAGGGGAATATATTTGATTTTGTCAAGCCTCCAAACTGGCGAAATTATATAGACGAAGATATATCGAGTTATACGCCTCTGTCTATACACTCACATTGTAACACGCAAAATATGGAATTTTGTTAACTGTACAGATGTGCTAACATGTAGTGCTCGAGCGGACAAGTACTTATGTATACAATTCCGAGGATCTTTTCCTTTTGAACGGCAGACAATTTCTAGTAAACTAAACACTTTAAAACATCGTATACTGGTAGAATGTTTCAAAATAAAACATTTTTTTCTCTTGGCTTTCTTGAGAAAATTGTAATTTGTTTGTTTAACGTAGTTTAATTTTCGAATTTTAACCAATCCTATGCTCTCTTTTGAGCTAAAATCATTTGCTGCGTCTAAAACTAAGACAACATCCTGTCACTAACCCTCAACCTACCCCTAACTTTTTTTCTTAATTGTTAAATTAATCTAATTGTTACGCGTGTAAAAAAACCAAAGCAATGGAAAATAATTTAGACAATTAACAAACAAAATAATTCTATAATTTTATACACACGCTTTCTGTACGTATACGGAAAGCGTGTGTTACGGAAAGCGTGTGTATAAAATTATAGAATTATTTTGTTTGTTAATTGTTTAAATTATCTTCCATTGCTTTTTTTTTTTTACACGCGTAACAATTAAGAAAAAAAAATTAGGGTTAGGGTTAGGTTGAGGGTTAGTGACAGGATGTTGTCTCAGTTTTAGACGCAGCAAATGATTTTAGTTCAATAGAGGTAATCGACTGGTTAAAATTGCCGAAATGCTCGGATTTTCAGACGAAATATCTTACAAACTATAAAATTTTCTCAATAAAACCAAGAGAAAAATGATGTTTTATAAACGCATTCTACCAGTATACAAAGTTTAAAACTTTTTAGTTACCTAGAAATTATGTTACAAACTGCCGTTCAAAAGGAAACGATCCAATTCAGAAATATATACAGCACAGCGAGTATCAGATCATGGACAGTACTTCCCTAATGTATTTATGCGAGGTTTTTGCACCTTCGCTTATCAGCTCACCCTACACAATTTAAAAGTGAATCGAAAATGGCATTTCAATCACCCACTAAAATAAAGGTCGAGATCTTTCGAGAAAAATTACCGGGAACCTGAATAAGTCTAGACACCCCTATCTGTAGGGTTGTAGACAATTACAAGTCTAAAGGCACATTCCAGGACAAGTTTCTCAAAAACTGTGGAAAGAACATGCTTTCAGGCATCACGTATAAAGTGGGTTATATTTTCGCCCGTATCCTGTTTATAATATATGCTGTTTTAAAATAGTGCTATATGATATCGCACTTTCAAGACACTTTATTTCACTTAATTTATTATATAGTTGTCTCCTAATCGTGTTTGGATGGGACCAGACAAATTGTGACAATTTTTTTCTCCCCATGTATATTTCCTTTTCGATTTCGCAATTTCTCTTTGTTCATGTTTAAATCCTAAGTGATGTGTGTATGCAGCCGATATTATTATTGTAGACAAGATAAGATTTCAGTGTACTTGAAAACCGTGTTTCCATTTAGTTTGTGCTCACTACTTTTCTTTTTTTTCTGTTTCGATTATGTTTTGCCTTTTACTCTCTGTGCGTACAATGTATTTGTTTCAGCTTTCTTATGTTGGGGCGTAGCAATTATTATTCATCTCCTTATGTTTTACTTTTGTGGCGACATAGGTTAAAAGATTTGTTTTAAAATATAACACAAAACTTATTTTATTCTCTTCTGAGACCCTTGCAGAGGTGAATCTAAAATATAGAATGTTATCGAAATGCTAGTCACCGCAGTAAAAATAAAATGTATTTCGTATACTAACATGTTTTATATCAGAGAACGACTTGTACACAACGACTACTTTGTCAGCAGTAAACAACAACAACAATAATAATAATAACATTAATAATAATTATTATTATTGTTATTGTTATTATTGTTATTATTATTATTATTATTATTATTATTATTATTATTATTAAACAGTAGTAGTGGTAGATAAAGAGAAGAGAAAGTTTCAGATAATTGACTTTACAGTTCCAATTGATGCGAAAGTCAATATGAGAAGTATACAGGAAATAGCAAAGTACCAGGTCCTTGCCATTCAGTTACAAAGATTAAGGAAAGTTGGGTAAAAGGTATCCCAGAAGTTATAGGGCATTAGGAACTATCCCTAATGATTTGAACAGATAGATTGAGATAATACGCATAAAAACCCAGTTCTGTACAGTTCCAGATAGCAGTAATATTAGGGACACCTAGGATACTTAGCAGGGTTCTTGGCATCTACGGTTACTTGTAGCCCGATGTTGGGAACTTTTCTTTCCCAACCATCTAATATGTTGAGCGTATATGAAATAATAATAATAATAATAATAATAATAATAATAATAATAATACTGATGCAGTACCAGGCAGTGGCTCTCATGGCTTCTGATCTTAACTGATTGGAAGTGTTATCATGTACATTGTTTTGTCTTGGTATAAAAATGGGCTACAGCAAGTATTCTGCTCAATATCACAGATTTGCTTGTCAGTTGCTTGACCTTAACCAGTTGAGCATGTCCCTTAGTGGCTGACAATACGTGCATCTCTGATCACGAGCAGAAGTAGTGGGGAGCATCATAGCCATGTGTTGGGAGGAATTCTTTGGGGTTTGGATAATTCACCTTTGGAAACATGGGTGTTTCGTTCAACATCCTTAATCCTTATTGAAGGACCTTTTGAGTGGGATGGGCTACTCGACCTCAAGATAATTCTAACTGGACCCCACCTGCAAGGTCATGCGCTGTTTATCTTGATATGAAATCCTGTCGTGCACATATGGTGTGATGCATATGCCTGGTGTGCCCTTATCAAACAGATAGTCATGATGGGTATACTGGGCTTCGTATATTTTACCCCAGTGTCACTTTGATGACATGCACTGCTCGCTCACTCAATAATAATAATAATAATATTTAAACTGAAAGGCAGTTTACCAATATGGATAAGTATAGTTTGACTCATGAACATAAAGATCAAACACAAGAGAAAGTAAAAACCTACATCAGTATGAGTGAAAGAGATTCATTGCAAAAGCTGACAATCAATAACTAGAACAGGAGATACATAAGAATTGGAAATCACGCAGTTAGAATATTAATTGAAGAGATGGAGCCTTATGTATCTAAATTGCATGAGGTTATATATGCAACAGCAATGATTATAGAAAATAAATTTGTGTCAAGGAAAAGGCAAAAAGGACACAACATTCATGAGAAGACTCCCTGAAAGATAAAAATCGAGAAATAAATAGAAACGATGAGGTGAGAAATCTAAATGTTGAATAAGATATATGCTGGTAAATCTGTTTACTTGAAGAAAGTGGGGAAGGTGATTAAGAAGTACAGAATTACTTCAAAACAAGATATTCTATAAATCAAAGAAACCTTGAAACAGAAAGTGCAGGTGAATGTTCAAAGAATCAGAATATTTGAAAAATGAAACAGGTTTAACAGGCAAAATATGTTGTTTATGTTAGATGCAAAATATCTCCACTGGGAAATTGGAACACAGACAAGTCAGGTAAATGTAAGAGTTTTCAATTCCTGAAAGAGGAGAATAATGGAAAACAGTAGAGAAAAATCCTTTAATGAAAATACAGAATGGATAAATAACATGGAAAATATTCAATCATTCAGAAAGGTAGACCTAGGAAGACATAAAGACAACAAATGATAATCTCCTGGCATTGGCAAACTGCCCAACTTCTGGTTATTATCTCTTACACCTGCATGTACCGCACTACAATGTAATAACGAAATTATACACAAAGCTGAGAACCAACATAGTTGCTATACACAAGGTATAAGATATCACTTGAAGATAAAATATCAACAGGAAAATAGCTTTTATATAAAATGACAATAGGAACAAATATTCCAGAAATTTACCATCCCGTCACCTCTCTACATCATTCACAATTTTCACCGCAATTTTGACTGAGGCAGCCTACAAATTTAGGGAAGAAAATCATCTTTTCCCCCATTGAGACAAAAAGTTTGCCGATGTGGGTCTTACAGGTGGGCAGACTAACTTCTAATTAAGCGTATCATCCTGGAAATCTAACAAAATAACCACAGTGATTTGAGTGATTATGAAAAAAGTTTTGACAATGTTTCCCATTCATTAACCATCTTGTTTCAAATTTGAAATTATTGCCTCACGCACACGCACACACACACACACACACACACAGAGGAATATGAAACTAAGCATGACATTGTGCATAATATGTATACAACGTCAGGAAATAACTGATACAAGCATCCCCCACATAGAGTTACAGGATACGATGATGTGACGATTAGTTAGGATTTTCCTGTGATCATCAATAGAATGATCAAGGCCAACATACGTAATATAATTCAAAGGACCATAAACAAAAACATACCTTTCACTTTACACGAACATACGGTCTTATTGTAGTATGTCCTGTAAAGTACTCCGAAAGCACAGTAATTATAAAGATGTGATAGTTGAAATTGATATTCTAAGGAATGTACAGTACATGTTATAGTCGGTTCACTTGGAATGAGGTAACTAAAGAAATGAAAGTATTTGGATCACGTAGCTGGAAAGTCATCTTTGCATGAGATACAAAAAATAGAGCTTACTGGAAATTTCAGTGTTTTGAGAAGAGTACTGTCATATAAATACCTTTGAAATGTATTTGATATTTAATTTATGACATTTACATTTTGGGGAGAATTGTAAGTCGATTGTTTGATAAATGTGCATAGTATCAAGTCTTGTCATTAGCATTATGGCGACACTTTGCAAGTAATATGAAATATGCAGAATTCAAAGAAAGCTAAACAGGACAATGTTAAAAATGATAACAATGAAGAGAAGAAGAAGAAGAACATGATGATCGGGTCACTTCCAAACAGAATTTCATTTGGAGGAAATCAAGATGTGTACTAGGACGTCTCTTTTATATTTCGTATTTTTGATTATTATAGGTAGCGATTAGGCTCTGATTCACTTGTCACTCTAGCCAAGTATTTCTCAGACTATATTAGAAACGCAATTACTTCCTGTCAAATTTTGTACCATCTCATACTATAAAATTTTAGTGTGAATGTGTCTTGTTTGAAAACTAATATGTCTATCTATATGGAAATTTATCTTGATATAATATATAGTTTAGAAGATTTGGCATTTAAGCACTTCTAATTTATGTTCATTGATTGGTTTTTAATTGACTCGTTAGCTCTTTAGTAGGCTCTTCAGAAACATTATGCTGATGGATATGGGTTATATCCAAAAGTCATTTGTTTTGAAATACTACGATGGAATTCGCCATAATTAATAAAAGCCTCAAGCATATTTCAATTAGACCCTCAAACAATAAATCATATGGTCAGTTTGCGTATGAGGAAAAATCCATTCGGCGTGCACTTGAGCAGTATCATTTCCTTGCTAATTTGTAGAGCTATTTCAAACAGCTGCTACCACTTACGCAACGGACCCAGCTGCCCATCGGGTTTCTCATTAATATTAAAACTTTTAACGTGAAATATATTTGCCACTTAAATGTGGCTAACGACTAAGGGTGGATGTTACCGTTGCCTGTAGCCCCAGGAGAACATCTCCTCCAGCTGGCCATTGACACACTTTCTATGCCCTATCAGTATTTGCAAAGGGATATGTACGGACCCGAGTTTCTGGGTATTTACCCGTCGTCAGCGCAATAGAAAAAGGATATATGTTTGCTTTGGGATCCCTTCGCATCGAAGACCGGTGATTGTCGTGCAGCTACTGTTTATACATCGTTCAGAGATGTTCTTCTGGGACTACAAGCTACAGTAGCACACACCCTTAGTGGTTAGTTACATTTAAGTGGCAAATATACTTCACGTTGTTGTGCAGCTACTGTTTATACCTCGTTCAGAGATTTGTTATTGATTAAAGCTTTTGCCCGGCAGAGAAACAAAGGGCTGATAGTCTCTCGCCACTTGTTATTTACAGCGAAAATGTATGCATGAAAGTTGTGGTTGAAAGATTTGACAGATCTTTAACTCTCAAGCCAAGTTCTTATCAAATTCTTGAAGTTCCAGTTATAAACTGGGAAGACATATTAGGTGTTGCTCTTTTATAGGATTTATGAAAAGTTAATGATGACAAATGACTTCGTTAATGGACCCACACTAAGTATGCAACCGAAGATTGGCTGTAAGTATTACGATTAGGTTTTTAGTACTTCACGGTAATCCAGGTCTGTACGAAGATATTCCGAACCACCAATATTATAGCCCTTTTTTCTAAGGATTTTTTTCTTCTTGTATTTCGTATTATAATGTTAGTGCTGTGGATTTTAGTCAATTTCTTAAAGTATCAATATTCATTTTGGTTTCTCCCTTTCCTCCATTTTGTAGTGATTGCCTACGCATTTCATTTTCGGATTGTCCCAGACATTTCAGACAATTATAGCCAAGGTGGTATATTTTATTCATCCTTTAGGTGTCAATAGAATAAGTACCAGTTGATCACGGTTTTCGATGAAATTGACCGCTATCCTCCACTTGTGCGAGTTTTATCGACCCCAGAAGGTTGAAAGCAAAGTGGACCCCCGTGAAATTTGAACTCAGAACGTTCTTTTCTACTCTAGGCACAAGGCCCGAAATTTTGGGAGAGGGGGCCAGTCGATATGATCGACTCCAGTACGCATTTGGTACATAATTTATCGACTCCGAAAGGATGAAAGACAAAATCGACTTCGGCAGAATTTGAACTCAGAACGTTAAGGCAGACAAAATGCCGGTCTGAATCTCACCCGGCGTGCTAATGATATTGCCAGCTTGTCGCCTTTACTTGTGCTTATATTAACACACATATAGCTTTGTTTTGGAGTTTTCAAGTGTTCTAATTTAGATTCGCTTAAGGCGAAAAAGAGCTTTGATATTATCAGTGTTTTGTATGATTCTTAACTACACATATCTTTGTTGAATATTTTGATAATAGTTTCCGCTTTGAAAACCTTCAATCTGTACTGGCACAGAAAAATTATATTTCTAAGTCAAGCTTTAGTATGGGGTTCTAAAATGTTCTCTTATTTCTCTTGCCTCATTTTGTTCAGGCTTCCTAATTTATTGAATACCCTGTTACGAATATATATATTTAGCTATTACTAAGCTATTTAGAATACTGATGATAACTACTATTACTTGCATTATCATTGGTTTATGTATTTAACTAATGTGTTTTAAAATATTTTATCTCACGCTTTCTGCTACTTTATTTGTTGTAGTTTGTCCCCTGTACTATCTCCTAAGTATTTGTTTATATGTGTTTGGTTCTCCTATGTATTTGATATCTTCTTTCACATTGTACTAGAATTCTGGCTTAATATCCTTCTCTTCATGATCCCTTCCTATACATTTAATAATCCGACTTCATCTCAGTTAAATTAGAAAATCCATGTTTTCTGAAACAGAGTGCGGATTTATGAGAGATTGAAATATTGCACTGCTGTTATAAAAAAAAAACAAAAAACCCCTTACTGGAAAGTGAAACTTTTAAAATCACAGTCAACAGAACGTAATTCAGCGACTATCCTCATAGCCATATGTTATATCATGCGGAGTGTCCATGGCCTTCTTCGTCTTCAGTTGAGATTTTGAAGTATTTTGTCACTCTCTTAAATGATTCATTTGTCATACCGTTCTGATACACACAAATTGCTTTAGTGTCATATACTGCCCCACATGTGGGGGAAGGATATCAATCCGATGCTGAATTGTCCAGCTATTATGTTATCTTGAATTCCTGATCATCATTATGAAATTGTCCCATATTAGTGATTCTCAACTATTCTTCAGTCCTTTATATCCCTTACACTTGATATTTTTCACCTTTTTAACACTTTATATACAAACGAAACAATATTTTACCCGCATCGCAATTTGATATACTTATGTTACAAAACGTCAGCCATTATCTACTTTAAATATAGTATGGATCTTTTCGGTTTGAACGGCAGTTTTCTAGCGGTGTCATATAAAATTGTCACCCATAATTATGACCCTAGTATCGATCTATTGCATTTAAATCTGTTTTAGGGTTAATGTTAGCTAGGGCTAGTTAGGGTTAGGGGTGGGGGAAGGTATCTTTTTTTCTCCAGAAATGTAAATAAAGCCAATCTGTTTCTTAAACGAGGGACATATTCATACGACACAGAATGTTTTCACCTCAATAGACGTCACTGATTGGTTGAAATTGCAGAAATTGAAGGAAGAAAAACAACAATTATCTTACTAACTATAGAATTTTCTCAATAAAGCCAAGAGAAAAAGATGTTTTATAAACACATTCTACCAGTATGCGAAGTTTAAATGTGTTTAGTTACGTGAAAACTATTTTAAGAAACTGCCGTTCAAACCGAAAAGATCCTATAGCACTACTGTGTAAAAACTATAATTAATAAATTCTGAAATATCTATTGAAGGCAAATGGTAAATGTGACTTGGTTCATTATCACTGACCTACATTGTCATGAAATTATTTTGCCGAATATATAAATTTAGACACAGTAGTTTACGAGAAATTTTGCTGTGTTCTCAGAGAATACAGTTATCGGTTTATTAAAATACAGCTTCCTTTACTTCTTCAGTCCCATTGGCTATCTATTTCATAATGTATTGTAATAGAATTGTTTGTGGCCTTCCTATGGGTATAGATGTTAAGCTGTCAATTTGCATATTCTGAAATTTCCCTGTACTTGCCTAGTTATTTTTCACATATGTTTTATTCTATTTATTTTTTACACTATAATTAAACAGCAGAACAAAATTCACGATAGAGATATTTTACATATTTTAACATCCTTTTCTAACACGACACCTTAACACGTCGAACAAAACGATGCTGAGCATCTCGTCTTTACGTTATGAGTTCAATTTCCGACGAGTTTGACTAATGCTTTCTTCTCTTTCTTATTCGATTAAATAAGTATCAGATAAGCACTAAGGTTGATGTAATCGACTCATCCCCTCCACCAAATTTCAGGCCTTGTACCAAACATGGAAAGGATTATTATCCTATTTCCCCATTGAGATTATATTACATATTTAGTTTTTTAACGCAAATCTTGCATAATTTAATAGCAATTTTAAAACCTTTAGCGATTGGCTAAGAATAAGTTTTTTCTTAGAACTTTTAATCTGGTGTGGAGGCGCATGGCTTAGTGGTTAGGATGTCAGTATCATAATCTTAAGATTGTGGTTTCGATTCCTGGACCGGGCGACGCGTTGTGTTCTTGAGCAAAACACTTCATTTCACGTTGCTCCACTCCACTCAGCTGGCAAAAATTAGTAACGCTGCGATGGACTGGCGTCTCATCCAGTTGGGGAACACATACACCCTTGAAACCGGGAAACTGGCCCATGAGCCTGGCTAGGCTTTAAAAGGGCGCATTTATTTTTTAAATTTTTTTAATGTGGTATTCATTGAGTTTTCCTTATTCTGTCATGTTTATTTTATATTTTTCATTAGGATGATATATTTACACACACACACACACACACACACGAACACTTACACACACACACAAACGCGCATGCATACACACTCATACACGCACGTATACACATAGACAGATTCGTTCAAGTTTCTTGACACTTATCGTATGGCTATTTTTTCTTTAACAAGGCTGCTTCCAATTACCTTTTCCTTAAACACCAATGATCAGAGATATTATTCTCTATTTACTCCACTACATTTCAATGAGCCGCACTTTATTCCTCTTGCTAAATCCCCCGTTAACCAATAAAACATTTTTATTCATCCTTCTTTATTTTGTTCTCTCCTCATTTTGCTTATAATTCCTTTCAGCTACTTTTATATACGTTTCACATGCTTCACTTCACATTTACTAACGTATAACTCTGGCACTATAATTGCTAAGTCTACTGTGACTCATATATCACATAATGCTCTGACTCCACCATTTTGTTTTGTCTGTATAATCAAGTAATACTGCTTCGTGGATGTGGCTAATTTTGCATTGTTAAAAACTATTTCTACCGTGTACTTATTATATCCAGTTCATTTTTGCGCATAGATGGAAAGCTATTGTATAATTCAATATCGGTTCTGTCCAGGGTTTGATCAGTTAATTATATCGATTCCATTTGATTTGGTTTCTAAAATCCTCCCCTCCATCCGTTATATTCTGGAACAACTTCATTTCCTTCTGTTGCAATTCCTTGTTTTGCAACATCTACTAAATATATATATAGACCTCGCGCATTTTCACTTATATTATTAACTTGCTACCTGGAAGAGTGGTTCCTTCACACAAAACTTGTCTTCAATACGTCTCCATTTTATTTCCTTTGTAAAAATTCAACATTTTTTATATTCTTGTTGAATATTTGAGGGATCAAGTTCATTCCAGTCTTGAGTTTAATAATTATACATCCAATCTGTCTTTTAACATCATTGTTCCATTCTCTTTTGCTTTCCCCTTTATAAATATCACTCATAATATTTATGTGCCAATAACGGCTCTATACTCTTAGTATTTACAATGACCTTGCCGGAAATTGCAATCTACGGTTTTCTTTAAATTACATTATATTGAGAGACAAATTTCAATGAAATAAACTTGTTTCTAAACACCAATTAGATAGTTTCTTAAATTGTGCGTGATCTTTTAATGATGACAGAAATCATCATCATCATCATATGCCCTGAAGAAGTACCAGGCAGTGGCTCTCGTAGCTTCTGATCTTATCTGACTGGAAGTGTTATCATGTACATTGTTTTGTCTTGGTATAAAAGATGGACTACATCAAATATTCTGCTCAATACCACATATTTGCTCATCAGTTGTTTGACCTTAACCAGTTGACTATGTCTCTTCGTGGTTGAAAACATGTAGATCTCTGATCATGAGCAGAAGTAGTGGGGGAGCATCAAATTTCAATGAAATAAACTTCCTTCTAAGCACCAATTAGATATTTTCTTAAATTGTGTGTGATCTTTTAATCATGTCAGAAATCATTATTATTATTATTTTTTTTTCTCCTTCTTTCAAATTTGCTTCCGTTTCTTGCCGAGCGTCTTGCCGACTCCTAGGGCAAAGAAACTCATAGTATACATTGGTAGGCCATTAAACCAAACTCAATAGTTCGTCCATTTTTTTTTTTAAGGTTAAATTAAAATACATGGGCAGTAACAGCTCTCACAGCGACAATGCTCTTCTCAATACGTGTGATGTACCAGTTAAGACAATCTTTTGCACTTCTTGCAGGGATGATAAGCCAGGGATCATTCTCATATAATTTTCGGTTCCCTTCTTGATCATTCCTAGTGCTCCTACGATCACTGGTATTGTAACCGCCTTGAGATGCCACATTTTCTCAATTTCAATGAGCAGGTCTTTATATTTTCTGAGCTGTCAAACTCTTTCGCCGAGATATTATGATCACAGGGGATGCTCATGTCGATCAATAAGCAAACTTTATTGTTTTTGTCTTTCACAACAATATCTGGTTTATTGGCTTTGATGGTTCGGTCTGTATGTACTGGAAAGTCCCACAGAATCGTTACATTTTATTATTATTATTATTATGATTATTATTATTATCATTATTATTATTATTATTAATATTATTATTGAGTGAGAGAGCAGTGCATGCCATCAAAGTGTCACTGGGGTAAAATATACGAAGCCCAGTATACCCATCATGACTACCCGTCTGATAAGGGTATACCAGGCACATGCATCACAACCATATGTGCGTGACATGATGATCTCATATCAAGATATACAGCGCATGACCTTGTAGTTGGGGCCCAGTTAAAATTTTCTTCTGGTCGAATAGCTCATCACGCTCAAAAGGTCCCTGAAGAATGATTGTTTAAGGATGTTGAACGAAACACCCATGTTTCCAAAGGTGAATTATCCAAACCTCCAAGAATTCCTTTCAACACACGGCTATGATGCTCCCCCACTACTTCTGCTCATGAGCAGAGATCCACATATTGTCAGCCACTAAGGGACATGCTCAACCGATTAAGGTCAAACAACTGACAAGCAAATCTGTGTTATTGAGCAGAATATTTGTTGTAGACCATCTTTTATACCAAGACAAAACAATGTACATGATAATACTTCCAATCAGTTAAGATCAGAAGCCACGAGGGCTACTGCCTGGTACTGCATCAGGTCATTTATTATTATTATTATTATCATTTTTATTATTATTATTATCATTATTATTATCATTATTACTATTATTATTATTATTATTATTCAGTAGTTTTATTTTTATAGCGTGCTTTCACTTCACTATCGAGCGCAGCTCTGTGTGCCTTGGGTATGTGCTGTGATTTGTTGTGATGCTCTGATGGTTATTGTATGGAAAGTGTTCTGCGTAGGATGTGTGCAGTGCCTAGTAGTGCAATTTTCTGTATGTTATATGTGTTTGTAAGTCCTGGTGTTTTTGTTATGTATTTGTCTGAATATTTTCTTATCATGCCTAATGCACCTACTATGATAGGAATTGTTTCTGTTTTCAGATTCCACATTCTAGTTACCTCTATTTCCAGGTCTTTGTATTTTGAGAGTTTCTCCATTTCTTTTAGAGACACGTTGTCATCAGCCGGTATTGATACATCAATTAGAAAGCATTTTTTTCTTCATGATCTCTGACAACTATATCTGGTCTGTTTGCCTAAATTTCTCTATCTGTGTGTATCGGCATATCCCAGAGAATGGTTGCTTTCTCGTTTTCTGTGACCTTTTCTGGTGTGTGCCTATACCATCTTTTTTCTGTTGTTATTCCATAATGTTGGCATAGCTTCCAATGTATGTAGATTCCAACTCTGTCATGTCTGTGAATATATTCCTTCTTAGCCAGGACTGGGCAGCTAGAGATAATATGATTTATTGTTTCTTGTCCATCTCCACTTATTCTGCAGTTACTTGTAATATTTCTTTTCATTACATGTTTTTGGTAATTTCTGGTGGGGAGGCTTTGGTCTTGTGCTGCAATTAAAAATCCCTCTGTCTCTGCTTTGAGTCCTGAGCTTCTCAACCATTGCTGGGATTTTTCTTTGTCTATTTCTTTTGCGTTTAGTTTAGTCCAGTATTTACCATGCAGGGGCTTTTCTTGCCATCGTTTTATCATGGTTCGTTGCTGTTCTATTTTTAGTTTGGATTTCATTTGTTTTATAGCTTTTGTTGTTTCTTCATCTTCTTCTTCTTCTTCTTCGTGTTTATTAGGTGGTATGATTTCTTGTTTGTATTTGTCAGCTTCCTTAAATACTGAGAACAGTTTTTTGTTTTGCTCGTGTTTTGCCGCTATCTGGATCAGTTTTCCTTTCTTCTGAAGTAGATATTTTTGCAGTCCTATGGTGGTTATTTTATAGTAGTTTTCCAGCTTTATAAGGCCTCTACCACCTTCTATACGTTGTATATATAGTCTTTCTATGTCAGATTTTGGGTGATGCATCCTAGATTCTGTCATTATTTTTCTTGTTTTCCTATCTATTTTGGTCAGTTCATTTCGTGTCCAGTTAAGGATATTGTAGCTGTAACTTATAACTGGGACAGCCAAAGTGTTGATACCTATTATCTTGTTTTTAGCATTGAGCTCTGTGTTTAGTATTGATCTAACTCGTCTATAATATTCTTTTTTTATTTTCTCTTTCATTTGTGTGTGTTGTGTCTTATCTAGTTCATGGATTCCTAAGTATTTGTAAGTTTGGCTTTGGTCTAATTCTTTTATTTCATTGGTTTTATCTAGTGTGATGTTGTTACTCTTAACTAGTTTTCCTCTTTTCATGGTTACTTTGGCGCATTTTTCTAATCCAAATTTCATATCTATTTCTTTGGTAAATCCATGAACTGTCTTTAATAGTGTTTCCAGCTGTTTGTCATTTGTATTATTATTATTATTATTATTATTATTATTATTATATTATTATTATTATTATTATTATTCACTAGTCTTATTTTTATCACCTTCTATCACTGCAGTACCGAGCGCAGATCTGTGTGTCTTGGGTATGTGATCTGATTTATTATGATGCTCTTATTTTTAGTGTATTGAAAGTGCTTTACGTAGATTGTATGCAAAGACTAGTAGTCTTATTTTCTATAATGTTTACTTGTAAGTCCTGGGTTTTTGGTTATGTATCTGTTTGAATATTATTTATCATATCTAGTGCGCCTACTACGATAGGAATTGTTTCTGTTTAAAGATTCTACATTCGAGTTATTATTATTTCCAGATCTTTGTGTTTTGAAATTTTCTCCGTTACTTTTAGAAAGCATATATTTTCTTGGTCATCTCTGACAAGAATATCCAGCCTATTGACCTTATTTTCTCTATCTGTGTGTATTAGCATATCCCATAGTATGGTTGCTTTCTCATTTTCTGTGACCTTTTCTAGCATGTGCCTATACCATCATTTTTTTCTGTTGTTATTGCATAGTGTTGGCATACCTTCCAGTGTATATCGGTTCCAACTCTTTCGTGTCTCTGAATATATTCCTACTTAGTCAGGACTGGGCAGCCTCAGATAATATGATTTACCGTTTCTTCTCCATCTCCACTTATTCTGTAGTTACTTGTATTTCTTTTCATGACAGGTTTTTGCTAATTTCTCGTGGGGAGGCTTTGATCTTTTGATGCAATTAAAAATCCTTCAATCTCTTCTTTGGATACTGAGCTTCTCAGCCATTGTTGGGTTTTTGCTTTGTCTATTTGTTTTATGTTTGGTTTTATCCAGTATCTCCCATGAAGGGGCCTTTTTTGTTGTCGTTTTATCACATGATCTCTGATTGCTTATTCACATGACCTCTGACTGCTGCATTAAAATTTGCCACGTAATTTCTACTCCTTCCAGTTATATTTCCAGTCTTTCTTCTCTCTGTTCATAAATTCTTTCATACCTTGCGTAAATAATCTTTTCGTTATTTCTGGTTGCAGAATAAATGTGTTCTTCAGTGTACGTAACTTAGTTATTCAAGACTTATGTTGCAGCAACGTTTAGCAAATATTTGCTTCTATGATTCCTTACTAAGTAGAGCCATTCGATATTATCTGTAGGTTAGTGTGCATTATGGACTGTCCGCAGTTTCGTGATTCTATTAAATATTTATAGATGGCTTTGTCCACTTTAGAAACAGAGTAGAATACGTAGACAACGGCATGACCAAAAATAATGATTTCCTTGACAATATTACATCTACTTATATATATTTCGAGCACTTTCCTATTCTTATTCTTTAATCTTTGGAACTTTTTCTCTTACTTTTTCTTGTTACCCTATTATTCTCCGGCATTCACAGCAGCTAATACTCGTTTTTGGTATCGTTATACCCTTCAGATATAAAATTTTAGCTTCTCTTTTTAATGAAGATTATAAACATGTTCACATCCGCCTCTATTCTAATATCCTTCCTAAATATCCTCTTTTTTTTTGCAAAAGAATACAGGTAGTTATCATTGTTACTTTAGAGCTTGACGTTATTCGCGTATAGCAGATGATGCGTTCGGTTTTATTTTCTTCTTTTCAGTATGTTTTTCAAAGGAATGAACGCAATCACGAATGCAATAATGACAGAGAGTCTCCCTTAAATAGCCTCCTTCATATTTTTGCACTTCTGAATGGATCGCTTCTACATTTTAGTTCTACTTCCATTCATCTTATCGCTTCTAAAAAAATTGTCAATCTTCACACAAGTGTTTGTCGAAATCCCAAAAGCCATCAATGTAATACATTGAAACACACTTTTTTCTTTTTTGTAGCGTAATCAACCAAAAGGTATTTCTTTCATATTTGTACTCGACTTAATATAGTGCTTTTGATATGCACTTCATCAACAGGTCTTCTTGAGTTCGTTATGCATTCCTTTTTATCACATTGATTTTACAGAAAACAATAAATTCTTCGGAATTACGGAGATATACTTGCATAGCAAGTGACCTGATCTGAGATCGTGTGCTGGAATGAAAACAAATGCAGCATGGAAGGTGTTTATAAGCCATTTAGGAAACTCACTAAATCCGTTATATTCACTTCAACATTTAAATTTAATTTGTCAAAGTATTTTTGTCACTTTGAAACCGCGACCTGTTCACTGACAAAATTCCCTGCTGCATCTCTGCTGTTATTTAATTAGTAGTTTCTAGAGAAATGCTAAGCATATAACAGACCTATAATCACTAGCTACCCCCACCCTCATTCTTCGTGTTCTTCTGCATTACCACTGTCCTTCAACCTATTTTTAATCCATGCTGGTATTCTGTTTTCATATAGTCACTTAATATGGTTTTATATCACTGGGAATGTCTGAAAGATATTTATCCCTTGTCATAATATTGTTTTCCTTTCATTCTAAATTCTAGTAATTACCTGCTACTTTGAACTTCTTTGCGCTGCAGCAAATCTGAACAGCATTTCTTGCTGCTTCAGTATGTCTTACATCATCATAGCTCTGCTGTTAATTTCTTTAGTGCAGCCGTTTCTCAAATTTCCGATCATTTTTTCTGAGGAATATGTTCTGATGTCATTGCTTCATTATCTCTTGCTGTTTATTTTGTTTATTTTATTTATTTATTTATCTATTTATTCATTCATTGTCTATCAGCCTGTAATCATCTGTGTTTTGTGTTGTAGATTCCTTTGCAGCACATTCTTGTCTCCATTTTACCAATTATATTTCTCGTAAGCTGTTCAACTTGTTCGTCATGTCTCTGTTTCCATCATAGGAATCTGTCACCTTTTATGTTCACTTTGTCTCAAGCCAAAAGCATCATTAAGTTTGATGGGAAGGCAGTGATATGTGTGTCTCCTGAATTTTTGGAAAAACGAGAAAATGGAACAATTTATAACAGATATGTCTCTCGAAAGTGTAGGTGAGACGATCCGGCCACAATCGGTCACATAGAGAAGGATCTGAAAGGTATTATGGAAGCTGTTGTCTGGCAAATGATATCAAGTGGACTGCCTAGCGGGAACATCTGGTGAATTGTGGCCTGCATGGCATTGGAGGACACGAAGACACTCCTGGGTGTCAAACGAAATAGCAGAATGAACTCTTACGGGGAAAATTATCGAGATCTTGCTTCATGTGAAGCCCGAAGGTATAGAAAATGTTTCGGACCTTATACGACTGAAAAATGAGGTCGAATTACGTGTAGTCATTGAAAGCAGAAAGTCTACAGAATCACCGTACAGCCTTCTGTCTGAGGCCTCTTCTACAGTTTACACAGAACCTTCAACAACAGCAACAGCAAAGTCAATGTGCCACAATTGCAGCCTCATCTTCATTAACAAGAGTAGAGAAAACCGGAACACCAAAATTATTGTCATCTAGATACATAATAACAACTCTAATAATGAAAAGAGTAGCTGTGAAACGAATAACCGGCAGATACAACTACAAAGAAAGCTGCTGAGAGGAAAACAGCTCTAGAAACTCCAGCATCAATATCGCCACCAATAACAGCAGGAAAAATAACGGAAAAACCCACTAAAGGCGCTTCTCAAAAAATTTTTTAATCTCCTCCTTTCTCAAATACACACTCATACACACACACTCACACAAAATCAGACACATTCTCACACCCATAAACAAATCCCACAGACACTGGTTGCTGCACATCCCAAAGGGAAGACGAGGTACAACTCCAAAAACCCAAGAAATGAAACAGAGGACACAAAAACGACACGACCCTACACCGACACGTACACCAGAAAACATGGGAAGTACTATTACAGCAAACATCCAGCACGCCACCACCACAACCGTCAGCACAACCACCGCTACCAACAGCAGCTCTCTAATAGTATCACGCCCCCTCCTCGCTCATAAAAGAAAGCCTACACAACAACACACAGTCATATAGATATCGTGCCTGTGAGAAGAGGCATCGATGAATTGATAAACCTCATCGAACGAAATAGAGACATTGAGAGAGGTTTAGAATTCATGACAGTAGCACATATAAAGTAACAGAGCGAACTAATGTTAGTGCGGATGCCACTTACCTTACACAAGAATACTAGAGAGGTTTTCCGCTAGGACATGGAAACCCCAAACGTAAATACGACACGCAGACCTTCAAAAATGTTTCCAAAGACGCGTTCAGGTTCCAATATCGGAGATAGAGCCACACGCCAGTTCACAGTACCGAGGAGTAAATAACCCAACTATTTTCCTTTTCTCAACGCTCTCTGATCAACATGGAAAATATTGGGATAGGCTGCATAAATGTGCGTGGGTTGGGGTCGTACTGTAGGCAAGGTCGCATTCTCAATAACCTCAGAATGCTAGATTTGTCAGTGAAATTCAGAGTATCTTAAGCTCACATTTTTGACGAATTTGAGATTCACTCATCACTTAGCCATTCTGGAATTGGAGGCGGAATGCCAATACTGTTCAGGTAAGACTTGTATCTCAATGTAAAGAGGACTTCCTGCACCTGGATTGTAAATTGGTGGAGCTGGTTGTGAGCAACCATGAAAGTGATACTTTTAGACTAGTCGCTGTGTATGCCCCGACTGGTTCATCCGGCTTTCTACAGGTGTTTGTATGTTTTCCTTTGGTAATTCTCGCTCTTTAGTGCTAGTGGGCGATTAGAATGCTATCTTGGATGCAGCCTGAATAGGATGAGGCTATCTGAGAGGAGATGGATGTGTAAAAGCTTCAGAAATCTGCTCAGCCCCTTTGAACTATTTGACAGGTAGCAACTGAATTACCTGAATGTACTAATGTGGACATCAGCAAATAGCATCGGATCTTTCAAATCATACCTAGATAGAATATTCTGTAGGTCAACAGATAGAAGTACCTTATGTTGTACACAACTGAAAGTCATCGGCTACACAGACAACACATTTGCGATCTATACGGAATACCTAAATAGAATCTATAGGCAGGACTCCGGATATTGGAAGCAGAACGCGTCTTTTTCGGCGTGAGAAGCTTTGGTAATCAGGTTAGCAAGCTAGACCAACAGAATTTGTTGGGAACAATCGTTATCAACCGGTGGCGGACTGCCCTGAGAATGGCTATAGGAGAAGAAGTGGTAGGGTTTAGAATGGAATTAGCGTTAGAGAAATCTAGAATAGTGGGATAACGTGTTAGGAGATTAGAAGGGGAACTTAATAAAGGCGTGGTACCCGATGGGCTGGCGGCAAGATTGGCTCTTCATCAATTCTTCAATGCCAAGCACGAAGGTCGTACGGGACAATTCTTATGAATTTATGATAGAAGGATTTGAAAAAAGCTTAATAATGCAGAACACTTGACAATGAACGGTCCCGCAAATCAGCAACTGACTGCACATGGTTTATTGCTCTGAACATTGTGAAAATACCGCTGCAGATTGCAGCGGTTCAGCTTCAGACGACGGAGTCGAAACGAACCACTTTGAGAAACAACCATTAAATATTGATTGTCAAATCTATGAAAAGTTTTCAACTGATCTAAATTTATGAAGATCTAATTAAAACTAGAAGCCCTCTGTCATATAACGCAGAAATATCAATATCATATATAGTCTTTTGAGGCTAACATAAACCAAACACAGGATGAGGTGGTCGGTTGTTTCTCTGACAGAACCACAGAGGCAGCAAACAGGATCAGCACTATTTCTGATAATGTTAGCTTGGCAATATCTAGAGGGCAGACATTGATCCTGAGCCGCTAAAATGAAATCCTCCGTTTTCGATTTAAACTTAGATGCAGCGAGCTATAGTGAGTTACATTTGTATCAGCATCTGGATTGCTGACCCTCGTAGATATTTGTTCGCAGCTCTGAGATTCAGATTTATTTGGCCAGTGCATTTATTTGTTTCTCTTTTTTAATGAATTTTTCTCGTTCATCTGGATGCTTCTCGGTTTCGGTGATCTTTAATTCATTTACATATTCCCTGATTAAACTTACGGAATCTAGTCCCTTACTAATTTCTTTCATAGAAAAAAGCTCAACCACCCACTCCTTAAGGTTCTTTAGATAAGCTTAGATAGGCGTCTAACATTGTAGTTGCTGTCTTTAGAGACAGCAGCAGATGCTTGAGTCCTCGTTCTCAAATTATCCTACTACTAAATTATCCTACTACTTATACTACTACTACTACTACTACTACTACTACTACTACCAGTGTCTTCGAATCCCCTAATATGACGCAGGCCATGATCCACCAGTTGTCCAGCCTAGAAGGATATCATTTGCCTGGCAACATCTTCCATAATGCCTTTCAGATCCTTCTCTATGGGAGCGATTGTGGCTGGATCATCTCATCTATCTAGATACGATCTGGAAGTTCTGATGCTGTTTACCCATGTCAACATTAGCGTATTCGAGTAATTCAGTCGATTCTTGTCAGTCAGTTTGAAGGAGCTGCGGAGATTCATGTAGCTTTTACACGCACCACACCTATCGAGTAGTCGCACCTCATCCAGGCGCGCATCCTGTCTAGATTTGCATTTTGTTGATGCATATGGAAACCTGCGTATTTTACTGACATCATTAATGGAGAATTTTGTGATATTAAAGGTGTTGGTCACAGGGTAATTTCACTTTTGACGATGGCTATAATTCCACGATAAGTTTCATTTCATACTTTCTCGCACATTTCTAAGTGATGGATGCCATCCACTTCACACAAACACTTAACCATTTCTAATTCCTTCAAATAAGGTATACATGTCTAGGTGTAATAGTAAGAGTTTCCTTTACAAGAATGCGGCTTTATCACATATTTTATAATAAGAGATATCAAGGCTATATCCATTGTAATATTGTCACTACATTGTTGATAAGTGTCACTACATTGTTGATAAGTGTTCACGTGAAGGTGTTAAATTCATTAGTCATAATTATTACTGGTATTGCAGTTGTTGTTATAGCTACTACTAATACTTTTAATTATAGTGCTGTTAATTAATATTATTTTTACCGGCACTACTTTTAGTGGAAGTAGTAGTGGTAGTAGTAGTGGTGGTGGTGGCGGCGGCGGCGGTGGTGGTGGTGGTAGCAGCAGCAGCAGCAGCAGCAGTAGTAGTAGTAGTAGTAGTAGTAGTAGTAGTGGAGGAGGAAGGAGAGGAAGAGGAAGAAGAAGGGGAGGACGGTGACGGCGGCGATAACGATGGGGAAGGGAGGACGGTTTTCGTTATGACTCCTTGAAAGTTTGGATTTTATGAAACTAAATCTGTGTAAGTTAAAATTTCCTACCATTGAAATGTTTAAACGTCTTAGATACAGACAATGTCTGCCAATTAGACATTCATTTATTTTCATTTTAAAATGTTGTTTACTAGTTATTCGAGTTGGCTTCTTCTCCTGAAATAATAGAAGCGTGCGAGAACTTGATATGCCCGCAAGTATTTCGATTATAATTTTGAAAGCAATAATTCAGAGTTTCAAAACATTTTATATAAATGTGGGTGGAAGAAGCCTGAAAATTTATGAATAACATACAGATGAGTTAATAAAACAATGACAATTGTGTATTATACTGGAAAGGTGACACAAGATGTTATTTACAAAAACTCCAGTTTCTTATATGAGTTGTTCTTCAATCTGAGTAATGGTTTGGCAAGTGTTTATTCTTAGACATTACGAGAAGGCATTCTACCTAGCCTGTTATATATATATATGTATATATATATATCTTTCAGTATTGCGAGATGGATTTCTTGTTTAATAAATACGTAACTCTCTGCAGTAGATGTATGTCGCCTTAAGGAAGAGTGATTTCTCATCACAGTAGTTGGTTACCGTCCAATATAGATTGATAAAATCACTGGATATTCCCAGGGAAATGCATTCTACTTTGTATTTCAGACTTATATTTTAAATTTTAATGTTTCTCGGAAGCATTTTATCGCCCTTTCACAAGTGTGTATCGCACATCCTCGGCATTTCTGTAGACCCCCTAGTGATACATTCCGGGAATGATACTGCAGTAAGATGGGAGCTTCGTATCTCCTCCTTGAGACCGTCGCTACTGGTGCTCTGGGCTACACTCTATTTCTATCTTTCATTCATATGGATCGGGAAACATAGTTGGGAAGATGGCGTGATTACCAAACGCCTATGAAAAATGCAATACTTGGTAAAAGGAAAAAGAGGGGAATACAAGAGACACGTGAACTAACAAAAAGAAAAGATCTATTGAGAGCGAACCCAAGAGAACAGAAGAACCAATGGAATAATTCTATGATACTTTTCAAGTACCAACGCTACTGAAAGTAATTGAACCCAGAGGCACAAGCGAAATAAAACGAAAATGTTCCTGGAAGTGGATACCAAACGAAAATAATATTAAATTTGTAACTGTATGAAAACAGTGGGGTAGGTGGGGTGATGTAAAACGTATTACTAATAAAAGGAAATAAAATATTACACTGTTTAAAACTGGAGATGGTATGGGGATAAAAATAATAATAATAATAATAACGTAAAACCTCTCCCACGTGGTGAGTGATATGTGGTAGCCGTTACAAATACTGTCACGTCGAGAAGTCGGTGATAGTCGATTATAGATAATGGTGTCTATACGGAAGTGGACGTTATAACAGTCCCACGTTGGATTACAGCAGTTTCCTAGAAAACACATGAAGAAATGCGACTTTTGTATCCCTTTATGAGCACAGATGCTTTTACTGCTAACCATGACAGGCGAACGATCGACATACCACCTGGATGCAGGGATGCCGTCTATATCTTGAGATCCAAATAATCTCCAAGTTAAAGAGCCACCCAGCTTCCTAATCCAGACCAGCTGATTGATATACACATCATATTGTAGACAAGGACATTGACAAGTATTCTAAAAATACTGTTTTTTGTTTTGTTTAATCTGCGTTTTTATATTTTATAGTTTGTGGATCGCTCGCTGTTCGTATTCTTTTCTTTCTCTTTGCTCTTGGCTTCTAGTTCTTGTTTTCATTTTAATTTACTCTTGGTTTATAGACGGATGTATCTGTTTGTTTCATTTGTGTCAGCTTTTGCTTCAAGAATGAGGACTTCCTTCTGGAGTTTCTCGAATGAAAGACAGTTGTGTTAACGCTATCGGTGCCTTAGTCTTTTTTTTTTGGACCTTATAAGAGTGCTTTCAGTTTCTGGTTTTGTTGCTTACGTTGCTATATTGTATTTGAGGTGACATGCGTTCCACTTTTTTGCCAGAAGACAGACACCTCTCTATATCTGCGTATGATCTCCTGTGTAACACCTGAAAAACACTCTCGATACAACATATATTGGATCTCGTACTTGAAAATATAAATTATGTCAGGGAATTTATACTGTTCCTTCCGTTTCAACCAGCATATGTACTTTAATTGTGACCCTTATCTGCTTTAAGAGGGCATATAATTTGTGCAGATGACTTCCTTGCGATTCTCCATGAACACTGTATAATTTTTAATTCTGGATTATATTTTCCAAAGTTACCTTTATCTTCCACTCCTGGTGAGACCTTAACAAATTCGTAAGAACTTTGCCACAGAGAGAACAGCACATTTTTAGTCATATTCCCGTCCATAACACATCTTTCGCATAACCACTGGCAAAGGATAACTATCAGCTCTTTCCCAGTCACAGAAAAGGAGCAGGTGAGAAATGGTTCCGCTAGAATTTTCAGATCTCTCCTTCAAGTAGGAAAGCTATTCGACACCTCTCCAGCCAACAATATTTCAACTCTAAACAAATGTATGTGGATCAATCTTGTCGGTTTTACACACTTCCTGGGTAAGGCAAGTTGACTTGATTAACATGGCTATAGTTGCCATGACTCAACACTACCCCTGTTAGCATTGTCCCTTCAGATATTTCTGAAAGTTATCCAGAGCATCTGAACCCCAAATTCTCTTTAACAGACCGGCCTGTTGAGGCTCGATGATGTTCAATTTACCTCACGACGGCATTAATTTCAGACTCTTTGCCATCTATATTTACATGAGTTATACGCAAAAATGGTCAAGTATATGAAGCTATTTACTGAAATAATTCGGATTTTATGTTAAGTAAAAATAATATTAAACAGAAGTGTTGTAACTAAGAAAAATATATTAGCGTATATCCACTCTAGCGACCATAAAAAAATCTTCTAGATTTCCAGCTGAAGAAATTCTGATGACAAGTGATTGTTCTAAATTCACACAAATGACATATATAATAGTCAAATTTTGATAGAAGCAAAAATACCATTATGGAAAATAATTGGAATGACTTACATATCCACTTCATAGTAAATATTCTGAAATAAAAAAATATATACATAATCCGATTTCAGTATAAAATGCCAAACAGTGAAGATAACACTTAGAGAATAAGTTATATATTTATTTTAGATATAAAATGCGAATTTATCATAATGGTGTGATTGATATTTGCGAATGTGATAATAAACAGAAAATAGAAGAAACAAAAAAAGACATTGATCATTCGCAAGGAACCTAGAATTGAACAATGTTATCTATATAACGAGATAATAAATTCTAGGGCAGTGTGAAACAGAGACCTAACTAGAAGTGTATACGTATAAGATATAAAAATGAAATCAGGGTGTTATAAGTTAATGCTTAATGAAGTGAACTTGCAGTAAAATGCTGAAAGATGTGCCAATGAGACCTACACGTCATCAATCAGCTTGCTAGAGATAGTAGCTTTTCTTCTTCAAATCTTGCATAAATACAATTATAGTAATTAATTTTAAGTGATATAGTGCATAATGTAGCTTTTGTTATAGTGCATCTAAAAGGCTCGAGCTAACAAGGGAGAGCATCAGGACTACTACCACCCAAACAAACCCCGTGGATAAATAATATCCAGAAAAATAGAAAACAAGAGAAGAGATATGTCAATCCTTAACGAAACTAGTAGGCAATCAACACTACTAAGCAATAAAAAGAGAGCAAAAATAATGTGTAAATACAAAATTATAGAAAAAAGTTTAGCTGAGGTAAAAGAACAGCTAAAGTAAGATATCCTTGAAAAGCACAAAGAATCCGCCGGTATGAGAATCACCAAAAGTTTCTTTAAACAAAACAAACTGTTCAACTCTATCCCTAAAATATTCTGCCAAGAACATGGCAAAAATAAAATAGACATCAGTGCAGCACAACAGCAGAAGAAGTGAAAGAATTTTGAAAAGAAATATGGTCAGCAAAGGAGAAGACTCAGGTCTATCGAAACAACGAACTCAGTACCTGAACAACTTTGGACTCCTATAACCACTGACGAGGTTAACCAGTCACTAAAAGATTAGTAAATGGAAGGCACCTGGGCACAAGATCCTCATCTTCTGGTTAAAATATCTGACAGGAACACATAAAAAGCTGGTTGAGAAAATTAATGACAAGACAATGCCTGAATGGCTCACGGAAGAGAAAATTATCCTAATTCCCAAACCCACTGGAACGGCAAACCCACAAAATTACAAACCAATAACTTGTCTCCCTACAATTTACAAAGCCTTTACTGCAATAATATCTCAGAGAATGAGCAAGCATCTGGAAGAAAACAACCCGTTTCCAGAAGAGCAGAAGGTATGCTGCAAGAGTTGAGATGGCTGTAATGATCAAGTAATGATCAATAAAGCTATAACTGAAGACAAACGCAGAAGGAAGAGGTGTCTACGTATGGCCTGGGTCGATTACCGAAATTCTTTTGATAGTATTCCCAACACATCGATCCTAGAAACACTAGCCATGAACGAGGTAGTACTAATAATTATAAAATATATAAAACATTCCATGAATAATTGGCAGACAGAACAACGTGAGGAGGTCCTTTCCAAGACCAATGTCAGCTCTCGAATTAATCGCTGGTAGTAGTATACAATTGACCTCTGCTGACCACAAATGTGTGACCCTTCTTCGTTTGTTTCCTGATGGCACAGGAATACAAAGCCCTACTACTCTACTACTACTGCTGCTGCAACTGCTACCACTACTAGACAAAGATTGAAGGGAGCAATTGACAACGACAATAGAAGGCTGCGCAGACAAAGATAACAGCTACAAGAACAACACAGGAAGTAACCACAATCTGCCAACAAACCCATCCCTTTTGTATCCCGTGGTTGAAGAACATAGCCTAGCTAGTGACAAAAACAACAACGATAAAACACTTACCGTGACTGCAGAAGTTATGCTTGACTTTTGCTTTACATTTGTACAAGTTGGCTCCAAGTCTCACCCAGAGACCTAAAGAGACAACAGGTTGGAAGTTCCTGTTGTTGTTATGCCTAATGTGCCATATATTTGGTTTTGTATTTAGTGTTGTACTAGTGAATGTCTAAAAAAAAAATATACGAAAATTATGTTTGTTTTAAAATTTGAGATTACATAGAAAGTATTTTGCATAGGATATGAGCAGTTCCTCTGAGCACTATCTTTTGAATTTCTGCCATTTTGGTGTTTCCTGGTATCTGAGTTAGGTAGCAATCAGCCCCTTTTGCTACCATTCCCAGGGCACCTATGACAACAGGTATTGTTTTAGTCTTCAGGTTCCATATTTTGCTGATTTCTATCTCACGATTTTTATATTTGCTCAGCATTTGGTAGGTCTTGACAGATACGTTTATATCGATTGGGACAGTCATATCAATGAGGAGGCATGTTCTTTGTCTGAAGTCTTTCAATATGATGTCTGGCCTATTTGTATTTATCTTTCTGTTGTTATTATTATTATCATTATTATTATTATTATTATTATTATTATTATTATTATTATTATTATTATTATTATTATCATTATTATTATTTTTATTTTTATTATTATCATTATTATTATTATTATTATTATTATTATTATTATTATTATTATTATCTTCTATAGAAAACGTTTTGAATGACAGTTCTAGCCTCGCAGAGAACACATTGGTTAATTTGCATGGAAAACAAAACGTTTCTGTTATCGACATTCAAAGTCAGCATGGAAATTCAGAAGTCGCAAGGAGTATCGCCTATAACTAGATTTCAAGTTAAACCAGGTAGAGCAGATTGTCAATCAGGGAAAGAGATAACGACAGAAAGAAAGGGAGAACGACAGAGAGAAAAAGAGAAAGAGAGAAAGAGAGAATGACAAAAATATCCCCGAGAGAGGAACAACGAAAGAGAGAGACGAGGGATGACAGAAAGAAAAAGAAAAAGAAACTTAGAGACAACGATAAAATTATCAATAAAAGTGGGGTCACGACGGAGGAACTTACTAATATATAGAAAACATTTCGCAAAACAATTCTAACCTTACGGAGAATACATTGGTTAATTTACATGCAAGACACAATATGGCCGTCATCGATATCAAAAGTCCGCTTAGGAAATTAAAAGTCGTACGGGCTATCTCTTGTAGCTGCACCTAGATTTGAAGTTAAACTGCTGATTTGTCTTTTACTAGTTTTCTTCACTAAATTGTTAATATGTCAAAGCAAAACTTTCAACGATTGTACTGGAACATATTAAACACCATAATATTTCCATGGCTCAGTGGTTAGAGTGCCGAGCTTATGATAGCGAGGTTGTGAGTACGAATCCCGGACCGGGCTGCGTGATTTATTGCTCCAGTGCACTCAGCTGCAGAAATTCGTTGCGATGTCTCAGGTGCCAAGGTATATCGGCCATTGCCTGTCCCTTGGTTAACACTGGTGACGTGGAGAGGGAAGGCCAATATGCGTGGGCGACTGCTGGTCTTCCATTAACAACCTTGCCCGGACTTGTGCCTGAGAGGGTAACTTTCTAGGTGCAATCCCATGGTCAGTCATGACCGAAAGGAGTCTCTCACATATCCTTTCCAAATATTTGTGTCATTGCAAGACTCCTGTTATATGGCTGTCCCAAACCACAAACAAAATGATTCAGTTTATAGGCAAAACTGTGAATGCTGAATGCTTCCTTGTGCTTTCTCCAGACATGTAAACACCTCTACTTAAGAATAAGAACTATTGATATTCCACTATTAATTATATTTCTAGTTGTAATGTACTCAACAAACAGTTTGCATCATGGGAAGTTTCGGATCTTTGTGGTTTTCGTCACCGTTTAAAATTATCATTTTAAAAATGTTTTGATGTATCATATAGATGTAATTATTGATGCTGAATCCGAATTTGTTATTCATTTATTACAGGAAAATTTTGCAAAAATGTAACAAGTGTTCAAAGTTTGATAATTTTCAGAATTTTCTGCCAATTAAAAAGCAGTGCGTTCGCTGCCTCTTTCATCATCAGGGGAGAGGGCATCGGCATGTCAAAGCATTGCTAGAAATAGAAGTCAAGGCATTAAAATATTCAGGGGAGAGGGCATCGGCATGTCAAAGCATTACTAGAAATAGAAGTCAAGGCATTAAAATATTCACGAATGAAGTTAACATTAAAACATTCGCAAGCACAATTGAAACGCTGTTTGATATATATTTTCATCGTTGAATCTTCAGCATCCCATTTCCATTGCGCGTGCGCACACACATACACACAAACATTCGCATAGCTCCTTTGTACATAAACACACATATACTCGCACAGGGTCGAAACAATCCCACTACCTGTTTGCCATCACCTCTTCCTTCCTTATTCATCTATCACCCCTTCCTTTCTCATTCATATGTTGTGACAGATAAAACACAAGCGTATTATTATAGTAGATTATCTTTGTCGTATCTCCTTCTCCTCCTTGTGCGCATGCGCAGTATCTTTGGTTACTATGGAAACAGAGACCTTCGCCATGGTGATGTGTAAAATACGCGCTTCTGATTAGATAAGATACTAATTATTTTCAATTTTAATAATTAAAAAATTTTTAAACATTGATTTATAGGAAAAAGGATTTCATTATTATAATTAGTATAGAACACTTAATCCATTCCCCAAAGTTGAAAACAATTGGAACAAAACTCTAAATAGTGCCGATAACCACAAATGTTCCAGATTTCTTCGCTTCCTGTGAATAATAATATATTTTCTTCTCCTCACCTTAGACACTCGATTTCTCTCTATCCTGTGAATTTGGGGAGATCCGGTTTTGATCTCATGAAACTTTTCTCCAAACTATCTCTTAAATTTTAGCATAATCAGACGCATTTATACTTTGAGTCTGTCCTTCAGGCTATTTTTCGATGAAAGTCTATTTCTACTTTTTATAAATGCAAGTGTCTTCGTGCGTAACTGTATCAAATCCGAAAACACATTATATCGGTAAATCGTAATGCTATCCATTTGTGTAAACCTGGTTATTCTCTATTCTCTGAAGTTATACTCGAAGGTTTCTTTCATTCTGCCTTCCAATCTTCCAAATGCACAATACATTTCTTTCCCACATTCAGATTAACTACATGTTTAGCCAAATTTGACTTATCCACGTCTCATTAATGTCCCATGCGTCAAATAATTTCTCCGTTTTACACTACATATATATCATAATTGGTCATACAATCTTGTGCAGCAGCGCCGACAACATATTTTTATTTTATTTTTTATTTTTATTTTATTTTATATAGTTTCAGCTCGCGAGCTGTGGCCATGCTGTGGCACCGCCATTTGGTGTTGCTACATGATTTTACTTCACGAATGCTTTTTAGCAATTGCCATTTGGTGCATGAGAGAGTTCGATGCAGTTGCCCTCATCTGCACCTCCTTCCGTGAAGTTGAGTTCTCACTATATATGAGTTCTCACTAAAACATTGGAAAATGTAGGGTTTAAGGTTCCAAATCCACTTCGAATCTGATTAGACTCTGCTAGCAAAGGGTATGCTTACGGACGTTTATGCACACACACACACACACACACACGCACACGCACACGCTCACACACACGTACACACACATATACATTCGCATAAAATCACACTCATACACACAAATGCAATTAAATTACTATCGCATCATGCTGAATCTCATGCTTGTTCCACCACACACTCTCATAGGCATACGTATGTGTATATAGATACACACATACACGCATATACATATATATATATATATATATATATATATATATATGTGTGTGTGTGTGTGTGTGTGTGTGTATGTGTGTGTGTGTGTATGTATGTACATATAGATAGATATAAATGTTGTAAATATACACATGCATAGACATATAGCTCTACAAGAAGCTTCCTACTGAGAGGTATAGGTAAGATGTTAATATATCATGTGATTTTTCTATATAAATAAATAACATTTGTTTATTTCAAAAATTCCTCATTCCTTTGCTAAGACGCATACTGAATATAACATAGCATAGATAAATATCAACTTTGTAATATATACGGATAAACAATGTAGTATCTGCACCTGATTCCTCAGAAGGCTATTACGGTAATTTACATCCATTATGTTGGAAAATATAGGCGAGACATAGCCGAAGGCTTGTAATCTTTATAGAATATTGATGATAGAAAAATACAATTACTTAGTTTTTCTTGTTATACGAAAGTAACACAAGTACTTGGTATGTTTTGTTTTGATTAAACATCTCTTTTAATGGTTTGCTTTATGTTCTTCTTTTTAGTTAGTTTTTATATAGACGTTTTTTGTTCTTTTCTAGGAGCAGATACGCGATATGATGGCTTCTGGGTCCCAAATATGACGATAATGTAAATTATATATGTATATTGTTTTTGTTTTGGGGTCAGCATATTTTAACGACACAAATTCTATTTATTTTTTGCTTCATTTATCAGTCACTTTAGGGCACGTTAATAATAATAATAAGAAGAAGAAGAAGAAGAAGAAGAAGAAGAAAAATAATTTTGGTATATTCGTGGTTGAGGTCGATTGCGTCAATCCCAGCGTTCAACTGGTACTTATTTTACCAACCACGAAAGGAGGAAAGACAAAGTCGATCCCGAGGGAGATTTGAACTCAGAACGTATAGAGCCAGAAGACACATCGCTAAACATTTGCCCGACGTGCTAATGATTCCGCCAGGTTGCCGAATAATCCCAATCCAAATATATAAGGTGCTTGAGCACAAGCGGATCTAGTGGTGGTCGAGAATGTGAACCACATATGTTGTAGATCTGATGTAGCATGCTCTTTTGACGCATGAATAACTAAGCAATACGTAGAAATAAACATATATACAATCCTCCGCAGTACTATGCACCAGAAGAAAGGGACGATAGTGACAATTATTGTCGGGTCCTTTGGGAAAGTATCATAAGTCATCAAGAGAAATATAAACGAAATCGGCTTAGAGTGCCCAGTAGAACTGTTACAAATTTTTTGTGTTCTTGGCACGACCAGAATCATCAAGAAGGTATTAGATGGTTGAAAAGGACATGGTATCCTAGGCTGCTGGTAGCAAAGCCACTATGCATGAAAGACTCCGGTAGTTCCAACATGAACTAAAATAATAACATTCTACGCATTTTCATTGCGTCTTGCAACCTTTTCAATAGTTTTGAGAGTCAAAACTACTGAAAAGGTTGCAAGACGCAACGAAAAGTTTGGGAAAATAAAAATAGAAAATAAGTGGAAATTTTACCGGCGAGTGTGTTACATTATAAGGCACAAAAAAGAAAATTACTCTCCCCAGACACAACAGAATATGCTTCAACACACGAACTCATATAACGAATCTTGCAAACCAAATCCAAAAACGAAATATGTATACATATAGATAATATCAAAGGGTATTCAGGAAATATTAGAAATGTCCATTACCTATGGTCTAGAGTGTAAGAATTTAGTCAATAGACTATATACTCTTCATATAACTGCAGTGTACATTTAAACACACAAGTGGCATCCATCATAGGACTCCTTGCACGCTAGAGAGAACAGTTAAGTTCCAAACCACTATTACGGATAAAATTTCGAAGGGAATGAAAAATAAAAAAACATTTACCATCTAACACCTGGGCCAATAGATTCAGACTTAGCCTAGCAGATTATTTTATTTGCTAAAAATAGTCTGAAACCATTGGTCCAGGAGTTAGACGGTAAATGTTTTTATTTTTCATTCTCTTCGAAATTTTATCCCTAAAGTGGTTTGGAATTTACCTGTTCTCTCTAGCGTGCAAGGAGTCCTATGATGGATGCCTCTTATGTGTTTAAATGTACACTGTATATATATATATATATATATATATATATATATCTTCGGCAATTATTGTGACCATGTCCGCTAATTCATCCTTTAAATCCTATTCTGTAAAGAATTGCTAGTTTTTCGTTTATTTCCTATATAACAAATGTGTCTATAAATTATCTTTCTGTATTAATCCTATCCGAAATAATGAAGATTTCCCCGCGGTTTCCATATTGATACTACGAATGTATGAAGTTTGATTTTGAATTTATCAAAATCTTGATTTAACAACGTTTCTTGTAATTATTCTAAAAGTAGCCTCCTTTATAGAAAACTTCTTCGCAGTTTCTGTCAAAATATTTCCATTTCGAAGTTGATTGTATTGTCCATATGTAGAGATTTCATCTTTCATGCCCAAAATATTTAGCAAAATATTAGAATTCTTGTTATTCTTAATTGCGACATTCTTCAAGAGATAATAACAATTTCAAAACTCAATACCAGGTAATATGTCTTGCCATTTCAAAAATAGTTTGGCAATTTGTGTTGTTTGTGTTAAAATATTTACTATAATTTGACATTTATTATTCATTGATAGAATTGTTTGCACGTTGAAGAAAATGTCTCACAATAATTTATCGGGATCGTTAACGCCATCGTCTGCTTTCGTGCAGATTCATCCGTTGTCGATAATTCGAGGTGTCAGTCAACCACTGGAATCAATAAAATCAAATATCTATCTCAACAAAAGTGTCTACAGTTGTGTCTATGTGGTGTAGTACTAAAATATTAAATGAAGCTCAAAATAATATATTATAAAGACTGTGTGTATTCATTTTATATTTATACGCTAAAATTATAAGTAGAGATACACAAACATTCACATATACACACGTGTGTATAAACGTATATATTTTGGAGAAAATAATAGAAACACTACGTTTTATTTTACTGTTGGCAACATGGGAATTTCAAATCTGTTCTAGTCTCTATATATGTCTTCATATGCATAATGCATGCTTTGAACTTCATGATACGCCGTTTTTCTGTCTCTTTTGAAGATATTTATGTTTAAATACGCTAAAATATGTGACCTACTTATTTCCAAAGGGAGCAAACTGTAGGAGTGTGGATACCTGGAGTTTCGGTCAATAAAACTGCTGAATAATATAATGCTCCAAGTAGTTCAGTCTGTGAAATCCTGTTGACATTCCAAAACCAGGATAAAAACAATTCTGACAAGCATAATTTTGGACGGAATCCAAAGTTCACAGTGACAATCAGTAAAATAGTGGAAGTATGGAGTCTACAAACCATCAAAATCCAGCAGCAAATGTGAGTGCAGAGCTAAACCGCCATCTTACCAATTCTGTGCCAACCAGAAAAATTTTTCATGATTTCCATTAAGCTAAATATCATATGAAGCTGGCAAACTCTCCTGTTCCTCATCAACATTGTGAAGACAATTAGAAGTGGTCAATAGTTCAACAGAGCAATGCCAACGCTAATGAAATTCCATTCTTTCTTTTTGCTGCTTCTGGGCGAGTTTGTATTTGGAGACTGCACAGATAAGCCTACAACACTGATCATTTGTCTCGTAATGTGAAGCATGTTGGTAGATCCGAGATGGGTTAGGCAGTCATGTGATTCTATTGGCCCTTTTGATATTCTACATGACAAGGCTGACGTCAAAGATAATATGAGTATTTTTTATTATATCCATCCTGTGGTACGGTAGCACAATCTTCCAGGACAATAACGTGCCGTTTCACACAGCTGATGCTATTCAAATTTGTGCGAACAACACCAAAGGCAGAGCTCACGTAGATTAGCCCCGACATTCACAAGAACTCAAGATAATCGAATATTTATTGTGTATATTGGAGTAGAATTTGAAGAGCTATTCATCATCCCCAGTGAAAGGCACAAAATTCCATTAATAACCATTCAGAACCTGTACCAGTCAAATCTTAGACGTATTAAATTCGTGGTTGATACCAGATATACAGCACTCCGTAATAAATAACTTCCATTTAACAAGGTAATTCCATTATTTTGTTCAACTTCTTTGTGTATATGTATGTATATATATATATATATAAATGTATGTGAGTACATCCGTGTGTAAACTCAACTATGTTCATGTGTGTGTATAGTGGGAGTGTGTTTCCGTGTGTATGTGTGTTTGTGTTTGTGTGTGTATGTGTCAAATGCGATATACGAATAGAAATATATCAGACAGAGAAACCGAAAGAAAAAAGTTTATAATAAAATTATCGCGTAAAGAATATCTAATAAATATAGAATGAAAGCTATAGATATAAGGACTTAGTATGTTTGATCTACAGTAATATATTTTCAATCGTTATGCGTAAATTTATAAAGGTAAATAGTAAATGTCAATGTTCATACGTTACAGCTTGTACACATATTCGCCCTTAATTTATGAATTGATAGAATGTGATGGTCAGGCAGAATACCTAACACCCTGAAAAAATTGCTTAGCGGCATTTCTGCTTTTATGTACTGGTTTCAAATGCTACCGTGGTTAATTTTTTTGCCTTTCATTTCGAGGACGTCTACAAACAGGTTTTATTAAAATACTGAAGTTTATTTTATCACATGCTCTCTCTCTCCCACTCTCTCTCTCTCTCTCTCTTCCCAAATTTGCTGGGAATTTAAAAGAATTTTAGGAGTGGCCGTGTGGTAAGTAGTTTGCTTACCAACCACATGGTTCCGGGTTCAGTACCACTACATGACACGGTAGGCATGTGTCTTCTACTATAGCCTCAGGCCGACCAAAACCTTGTGAGTGGATTTGGTAGACGGAAACTGAAAGAAGCAGCCTGTCGAATATATGCATATATATATATATATGTATGTGTGTATACGCTTGTGTGTGTATATGTTTGTATGTCTGTGTTTGCCCCCCCCCAACATCGCTTGACAACCGATGCTGGTGTGTTTACGTCCCCGTAACTTAGGGGTTCGGCACAAGAGACCGATAGAATAAGTACTAGGCTTACAAAGAATAAGTCCTGGGGTCGTTGTGCTTGACTAATGGCGCTGCTCCAGCATGGCCACAGTCAAATGACTGAAACAAGTAAAAGACTATATGAATATTTTGTAAGTTTTACATTTCTATGACGAAGCATATAGTGTTAACTTTCCTGGTGCGTATACTATTCGGTTAAATTGAGAAGGGAGTAGATGAAAATATATTCTAAGCAATAAATGAACAGCATTTTCATTCTAAGATATTTTAATGTATACCAGATTATCTGTGATTAAGGGATCTATTTAAAACTGAATTCTATAAAATTAACGCCTTGTGGCTTTACTTTTGTTTAAGCATTTTATTTTCAGTGGTAGCTCACTCTGAAGTAAATCATTAAATATCTACCTTTTACTTGAATGTAAATTTTAAGGAGGCGTTAAGTGCATATTCTTAGAAGCGTCATTAGCATGGATTGGATCATTCATTGTGTATGAGTTTTCATAGAGCCTATGACACGCTGGAGATAACTAGACATACGAGGAGTGCTGAAAATTTCCTGGCTTGAGGGTATCGCGGAAGATCTGGATGGAGGCCTAACCTTCCGGGTTAGAAGAATTGAAGGATCTCGGCAATAAGGTGTGAATCTGAGAGGGGAATATGTTGAATAAAATCATAATTAACCTATCCTCCACTATTTCATTTTACCCAAAGCCAGTAACAGTTTCATCACCTCCTCGTAATATCGAATGACAAGAAACAGCTATACCTAGAATGTTGCGTGTTACATTGTATTCTTTCGAATTTCTGTTTGTATTAATCCCCTCATTAAAATACATCTAACAGAAAATACACACACTATTATAGACATACTCAGACATGCACTCACTCTGTCTCTTTCTTTCTCTCTCCCTCCCTCACACACACTCACATACACACACACTCACATACACACACACTCACATACACACACACTCACAAATATTTATAAGTATATGCATCTATAGGTATACTCATATATACAAATGTATATGGCGGCGGCGAGATGGCAGAAACGTTAGCACGCTGGGCGAAATGCGTAGCCGTATTTCGTCTGCCGTTACGTTATGAGTTCAAATTCCACCGAGGTCGACTTTGCCTTTCATACTTTCGGGGTCGATAAATTAAGTACCAGTTACGCACTGGGGTCGATATCTGTCCTTGTTTGTCCCCTCTGTGTTTAGCCCCTTGTGGGTAATAAAGAAATAAAAAAATATATATTCGTAGGTAAATGTATATGGGAGGCGTGAGTGTGTATAATGATAGTGTGTGGTCTATTGGTTAGGGTAATCGGCTCATCATCGTGCAATTGTGAGTTCGATATAATGGGGTGCGTCATGCTCTTGAGCAAGACAATTTATACCACCTTGCTACTTTCCACTCAGCTGACAAAAATGAGAAGAACCTGTTTTTCAAAGGAGCAGCCTCCTCACATTTTCAGTCACGTTGAATATAATTGAGAACTAAATGAAAGGTATGCGTGTCCGTGGAGTGCTCAGCCACTTCAA
>NC_043001.1:94026902-94056902 GCF_006345805.1 Octopus sinensis | reverse complement strand
TGTTTGTCCTCTCTGTGTTTAGCCCCTTGTGGGTAGTAAAGAAATAGGTATTTCATCTGCCGTTACGTTCTGAGTTCAAATTCCGCCGAGGTCGATTTTGCCTTTCATCCTTTCGGGGTAGATAAAATAAGTACCAGTTACGCACTGGGGTCGATGTAATATACTTAATCCCTTTGTTTGTCCTAGTTTGTCCCCTCTGTATTTAGCCCCTTGTGGGCAATAAAGAAATAAGAAACGTTAGCACGTCGGTCGAAATACGACGTGGTATTTCCTCCGAGTTTTTATGATTTGTGTTTACATTCACATTCCTTCGAGATCTATTTTGTTTATCATCTTTTGTGTATCGGTAAAATAAAAAACAGCTGATAACTGTAGCGGGTGTGATCGACATTGCGTTGTTTGTAAACATACTGGACTTGCGTCAAACTTTGAAGCTGTCACTTCTTCTGTGAGATGTTTCCAGGTCAGAACGCACCACCAGGAATGGAACTCATGACATTACAACCGTGAGCAGAGGGCTTTAGCCACTAATCCACGTACCTTTACAGAATCTAAAGCAAACACTTCAGAGGAATCTTATTGAAGAGCTTTAAACACATCTCGAGGTCCTTGTCACAGTGTGATACTCACGGCTATTTAGTAATTGCTCCAGCATAACATACAATCAATCATGCCTGTACTTCGCGTGTAACTACAATAGTGAGTCGTTACCAAATTCAATGGTAATTAACCGGAAGAGAAAGAAAACGGTAAATATAACACTTATCTTTATATATCACTGTTAAGAGAGTTGAACACAACATTGGCAATTAATGAAGATCTTGCCAGTTTCATAAAGACATTTGTTAATGTTTCTGCTAATTGATATATAATGGAATATATCATACGGTGATGTATTTTCAAGTAGTGTTTAGAAGCTGTTCAATCTTTTTTGTTACCTAATCCACGTCTGCCAGTATAGTCTGACAAACAGACATAACGACTAGACATCTGCACTCATTACTTATTAATTTTGACCATGTCTCTATGCTATGCATGCATACATACACACGCACAGATGCATACATACATACATACATACATACATACCTATATAAGAATTTTTTTCCGAACCTGGAACTTAACTATGGTTTGCTTATAGCACTTATTCAGCATTACCTGACACCTTTGGGTCTCAGTGACACCATTACCTCTTGTAACCTACATATATACGTATATATATACATACATATATACATACATACATGCATGTCTGAATTTATTGAGAAATAAACACATACATACATATAATATATATATATATATATATATATATATATATATATATATATATATATATACATATATATGTGTGTGTGTGTCTGTGTGTGTGTGTGCATGAGGGAACGCACACGTGAGTGTGTGCGTACGTGTGTGTGTATGTGCCTTCGAGAAAATGTATGTATATGCAAATTATTGTCCAACGGCATTTTGCCGATGCTGCATCTGTATTTGAATATCACTTTGACAAGTCCTTCATTAGACGCTTTAGTCGATTTCTAAAACCTCTAAATTTATAACCAACAACTACTAATAAAACTTGTGTGACATCTGATTAGCCAAGCTAACATCTACAGATCTTGTATTTATAGAACATTTCCCCGCACTGTATTTATATAATCAATATATCCAGGTTTTCCATTCTGCGTTGAAATCCACAGCGGTTACCTGCATCGTCAGTTTGATTATTTTTGTCTATGTAGTTATCATCTGCATTTTTTCTCATTATAGCAGTTATGTATACATTAGTTATGCCTTGATAATCGCTAAGATGTCGTGCCATAGCTTATGTAAGCTCGCTGTTGAAATGATTCCGTATTCAACATCTCCAGAATTGGTCTGTTCAGACGCATATCTTTCGAATCTACATCATTAACAGCGGTTAATGTTCTTAGCTACTCTACATACTTCAAGGGTCTATCTGTGTAATTCTACGCGTATAATGAAAAACTACAAACGATTTGATTTTGTACTGTAAATCTACCATGTGAATATTTGAAATGGTCAGCGTGTTGTATTAATGCGAACAACATCAATTGTGTTTCGCTCATTTTCAAGCTGTCAATTTCTAGAGTATATTTTTATAACAGGCATACGTTTTTTCTGCTTACATCACCCTAAAGATATTCAAGTTCACTTTAGACAAACATAGTTGCCATTAGACCGATGAGTAACAGTAATAAATGATACTTGTTTCTCTCTAAACAATATAAAATATATTGGCTCGACAATGCTAAAATGTAAAGAAACAGGTATTTGATAAGAGTAAAGGATGAAAATGAGTTAAACGCAAGAGTTTTTGTTTTTAAAGAAGAAAATGCATAAAAAGATAAACAAAATATATTTTTAGTAAAATAATGCAGAAACAGGAAAGGAAATACAAAGTGCTGAGTAGAGAAACACATCGAAAATAAAATTCATTTGCCGTAATGAAGTTGAAATAAAACAAAGAGTATCTTAGGGCACAAAAAAGAAATATAAAGAGAGATTAAAAGTGAGAAAAGAGGAAATAAAAAGAGGGGACGGAAAGATGGGTAGTGAATTTAATATTCAATGGGAAATAGCTAAATTGGAAGGGCCGAGCAGAAAATGCATTAGACACTTGGTTGTCTCTCTTTACGTCATGATTTTATAGACTGAACAAGTCGTGTTTGCCTTCCATAGTTCAACGTCTGGCGTCAATTAGTCGGCTATTTTAGAATACGAGTAACATTTTTTTTGTTTTTTTCTGAAAGATATTTCATATTGAAGTGAAGTTACTTCTGAGTGAGTTCAAATTAAAGTGTACATAACTACATACACATAGACGCTCAAGTTTGTGTGTATGTGTGTGTGTGTGTGTGTATGTTTGTGTGTGTGAAATTTATATTGGTTACCGTAGAGAAAGGATTCTCTCATATAGTAAAAGATGTAAAAACACCATATCTCCCGAGTGCTGCCCTCTTTCGGATTCATTATATATATGTATATACAAATGTCACCGTGATCACCGTGACTAACCAGGCTATCAGATGTTGCTACACATCGCTGGTCACAATGCGCTTCACATTGTTTTAGCCTTCAAATGACACCACCCCGTTGGCTAAGCGAGCAGGCCAATATATCTACATGTATATATATATATATATATATATATTATTATATATATAATTAATTTAAGGGTAGAAATTGATATTTATCAATTAAGACCAGTGGTCTAGCATATTAAAAAAGAATCCGAAGATTAAAATATTTATATATACCAATTAAGGACTGAACACGAAAAGTGGACAGGAACATGCTAGATATAGACGTCAAATCGCCATTCACCACAAAAGATTATGTTCTCAGATCAAACTCAACACAAAACCATAGCAATACAACAAGGAAAAATATACGAAATAAAATAATACCCATGTACTAAATTAGTTTCAGCTGTTATTTTCCGCAAGAAAACTGCAGCCTCATTCAGCCATGGTCCGTTATAATGTAATTTGCTGGAATAGATGCAAAAACGATACCGAAATATCGCGTGCATGGAGTTCAGCCTATTACATTTGAATATATCTTTCAAATGCCTTTACCTTGGCGCGTTGGAACCCGAGAAAACTAGACTGCAGCTAATAATTAGCAGCAGTTAATTTATCGGTTAGAGAACATATTTATTTATATAAAATTATTAAGGGTAAGAAATTGATATTTATCAATTAAGACCAGGGTCTAGCATATTAAAAAAGAATCCGAAGATTAAAATATTTATATATACCAATTAAGGACTGAACACGAAACGTGGACAGTCAACATGCTAGATATAGACGTCAAATCGCCATTCACCACAAAAGATATGTCTCAGATCAAACTCAACACAAAACCATAGCAATAAACAAGTGAAAAATATACGAAAAAAATAATTACCCATGTACTAAATTAGTTTCAGCTGTTATTTTCCGCAAGGAAAACTGCAGCCATCATAGCAGGTCCGTTATAAATGTAATTTGCGGACTAGATGCAAACACGATACCGAATATCGCGTGCATGGAGTTCAGCCTGTTACATTTGAATATTCTTTCAAATGCCTTTACCTTGGCGCGTGGGAACCCGAGAAAACTAGACTGCAGCTGAATAATTAGCAGCAGTTAAATTATCGGTTAGAGAACATATTTATTTATTAAATTTAGTACATGGTAATTATTTTATTTCGTATATTTTTCACTTGTTTATTGCTATGGTTTTGTGTTGAGTTTGATCTGAGAACATAATCTTTTGTGGTGATAGGCGATTTGACGTCTATATCTAGCATGTTGGACTGTCCACTTTTCGTGTTCAGTCCTTAATTGGGATATATTAATATTTTAATCTTCGGATTTTTTAATATGCTAGACCTGGTCTTAATGATAAATATCAATTCTACCCTTAATTAATTTTATATAAATAAATATGTTCTCTAACCGATAAATTAACTGCTGCTAATTATTAGCTGCAGTCTAGTTTTCTCGGGTTCCACGCGCCAAGGTAAAGGCATTTGAAAGATATATTCAAATGTAACAGGCTGAACTCCATGCACGCGATATTTCGGTATCGTGTTTGCATCTAGTCCAGCAATTACATTTATAACGGACCATGCTGATGATGGCTGCAGTTTTCCTTGCGGAAAATAACAGCTGAAACTAATTTAGTACATGGGTAATTATTTTATTTCGGATATTTTCACTGTTTATTGCTATGGTTTTGTGTTGAGTTGATCTGAGAACATAATCTTTTGTGGTGAATGGCGATTTGACGTCTATATCTAGCTGTTGACTGTCCACTTTTCGTGTTCAGTCCTTAATTGGTATATATATATATATATATATATATATATATATATTAAATTTTCCAGAAAAACAAAAAACGAACACAGGTGTATAAACAAGCAGGTGTGTTAGTTTGCTAGGAAGTAACGGAGATAATATGTATGTATGTATGTATGTATTATGTATGTGTGTATGTTTCATATAACATCATATATATATATTTAAACACATAAGAGACGACCACAATAGGAAATCAGACACTAGAAAGAGCAGTTAAACCCCAAAATCACTTATGTGTTTAAATTGATATTATATAGTTTATGACTATTTTTTCCTCTCGCTAGACCATTGGTAGCGGAGAATTTTTCTAAAATTGTGTTGCCCTAAGATTTATAATTAATGATAAAAGGATTATATATATATATATATAATCTGTATCGGCATCAAATCACATGATTGAACGTAAGCAGGGCCCATGGAAAATGTCCATCACACTCGAGATCTTCGCTGTCTCCTTACAGGCTCTCATGTGTATAAATACATTCAAGCATACATACACAAATAAGTATATAGATAACATGAAACACATAGATGCATATATATATATATATATATACATATATATATATATATATATAATATATATATATTATATATATATATATAAAATTAATTAGGGTAGAAATTGATATTTATCAATTAAGACCAGTGGTCTAGCATATTAAAAAAGAATCCGAAGATTAAAATATTTATATATACCAATTAAGGACTGAACACGAAAAGTGGACAGTCACATGCTAGATATAGACGTCAAATCGCCATTCACCACAAAAGATTATGTTCTCAGATCAAACTCAACACAAAACCATAGCAATAAACAAGTGAAAAATATACGAAATAAAATATTACCCATGTACTAAATTAGTTTCAGCTGTTATTTTCCGCAAGGAAAACTGCAGCCATCATCAGCATGGTCCGTTATAAATGTAATTTGCTGGACTAGATGCAAAAACGATACCGAAATATCGCGTGCATGGAGTTCAGCCTATTACATTTGAATATATCTTTCAAATGCCTTACCTTTGGCGCGTTGGAACCCGAGAAAACTAGACTGCAGCTAATAATTAGCAGCAGTTATTTTATCGGTTAGAGAACATATTTATTTATATAAAATTAATTAAGGGTAAGAAATTGATATTTATCAATTAAGACCAGTGGTCTAGCATATTAAAAAAGAATCCGAAGATTAAAATATTATATATACCAATTAAGGACTGAACACGAAACGTGGACAGTCAACATGCTAGATATAGACGTCAAATCGCCATTCACCACAAAAGATTATGTTCTCAGATCAAACTCAACACAAAACCATAGCAATAAACAAGTGAAAAATATACGAAATAAAATAATTACCCATGTACTAAATTAGTTTCAGCTGTTATTTTCCGCAAGGAAAACTGCAGCCATCATCAGCATGGTCCGTTATAAATGTAATTTGCTGGACTAGATGCAAACACGATACCGAAATATCGCGTGCATGGAGTTCAGCCTGTTACATTTGAATATATCTTTCAAATGCCTTTACCTTGGCGCGTTGGAACCCGAGAAAACTAGACTGCAGCTAATAATTAGCAGCAGTTAATTTATCGGTTAGAGAACATATTTATTTATATAATTTAGTACATGGGTAATTATTTTATTTCGTATATTTTTCACTTGTTTATTGCTATGGTTTTGTGTTGAGTTTGATCTGAGAACATAATCTTTTGTGGTGAATGGCGATTTGACGTCTATATCTAGCATGTTGACTGTCCACTTTTCGTGTTCAGTCCTTATTGGTATATATAAATAGTTTAATCTTCGGATTCTTTTTTATATGCTAGACCACTGGTCTTAATTGATAAATATCAATTTCTACCCTTAATTAATTTATATTAAATTGTTCTCTAACCGATAAATTAACTGCTGCTAATTATTGCTGCAGTCTAGTTTTCTCGGGTTCCAACGCGCCAAGGTAAAGCATTTGAAAATATATTCAAATGTAACAGGCTGAACTCCATGCACGCGATATTTCGGTATCGTGTTTGCATCTAGTCCAGCAAATTACATTTATAACGGACCATGCTGATGATGCTGCAGTTTTCCTTGCGGAAAATAACAGCTGAAACTAATTTAGTACATGGGTAATTATTTTATTTCGTATATTTTTCACTTGTTTATTGCTATGGTTTTGTGTTGAGTTTGATCTGAGAACATAATCTTTTGTGGTGAATGGCGATTTGACGTCTATATCTAGCATGTTGACTGTCCACTTTTCGTGTTCAGTCCTTAATTGGTATATATATATATATATATATATATATATATATTTAAATTTTCCAGAAAAACAAAAAACGAACACAGGTGTATAAACAAGCAGGTGTGTTAGTTTGCTAGGAAGTAACGGAGATAATATGTATGTATGTATGTATGTATTATGTATGTGTGTATGTATTCATATATACATATATATATATATTTAAACACATAAGAGACGACCACAATAGGACATCAGACTCACTAGAAAGAGCAGTTAAACCCAAAATCACTTATGTGTTTAAATGTATATTATATAGTTTATTGACTATTTTTTCCTTCTCGCTAGACCATTGGTAGCGGAGAATTTTTCTAAAATTGTGTTGCTACCCTAAGATTTATTAATTAATGATAAAAGGATTATATATATATATATATAATCTGTATCGGCATCAAATCACATGATTGAACGTAAGCAGGGCCCATGGAAAATGTCCATCACACTCGAGATCTTCGCTGTCTCCTTACAGGCTCTCATGTGTATAAATACATTCAAGCATACATACACAAATAAGTATAGATATACATGAAACACACATATATGCATATATATATATATATATATACATATATATATATATATATATATATATATATATATATATATATATATATATATATATATAGACAGCGAAGATCTCGAGTGTGATGGACATTTTCCATGGGCCCTGCTTACGTTCAATCATGTGCTTTGATGCCGATACAGATTGAGAAATGGAAAGGTGATGAGAATAGCAACCATAGAACATGCTGACTATGCGACGGAAATGGTTTACTGACTCTAAGCTTTGGTTACCGTAGAAGAGACGTGCTACCGTGATGAAGGAATGCAGATGGAATGGACGGCAAAATGAGGAAAAAGACTGAATGGAATACCAAGAAAAAATTAACGTAGATCGTGCTGGTACGACATCATAAGGAAGGAGCTGAGGCCGTGTAGAGCGAAAAGGAAAACGAGTAATCGGCATGTTTGAAGAGGTTTCGGTGACCGTTATTATTACAGTACAGGAAGAGCTTAGACATGTAAAAACAATAAAGTTACCTTCTCCCGTCATACAGACTCATAAGAATTGGTTTCCATGGCATATATATTTCCCCTCTCCCGCTGAACGGTATGTCGATCCTTCGCAGGAGTATTCATTTTTGCCAGATGAGTGGACTGCAGTAACGTGAAATGAAGTATTTTGCTCAAGAACGCAACGCGTCTCTCGGTCCAGGAATCGAAACCACTGTCATACGATCATGAGTCCAACACCCTAACCACTGAACCACGAGCCTCCTGAAGGTGACGTTACCTTCTCGTGTCATACCGACTCATAAGGGCCTGTTCCTTGGTTTCAATCTTAGAGGTGTATGTATGCAAGTATATATATATATATATGTGTGTGTGTGTGTGTGTGTGTGACCGCGTGTGTACCGTTGGCGATTTTTTCCTCTGTCTTCCCTTCTTTGGATCTTTCCTTTCCCTATGTTCTGACGAAGAGCTCCGCTCAAAACATTAAACCCTCCTTCTTTCCTGAGCGTCCAATAACACTATACTTGTTCCACGTCCTCGCGTTGTTGTGTTTTCTCTTTGTGTTTTCATGTTTGGATTAACTATATATATATGTTGATAAACGAAATATTTTTAAAAATGTATTGACACATATATTTATCCCAATATAAACTGGTAGATATTCGCAATAGGAATTTTATTTTGTTTAATTTTCGAAACTTTTTGACGCTTGTAACATTTAATACAGAAATGTAATTAAGTGTAAACAAGAAATTACAAGAGTAGTTAAAGAAATATATATAGGTGCTCCTTTAATTCGCAATTAGTAAAAAAAAAAAAAGGTCTTTAGATAAAATTAATCCAACGACAAATATATATTTAAACACAACAATGTTTCCCACAAGCATGGTTCCTCTTTTCAAAGGCCGAAGTTTTCTCGCGTCCATACACACCACTGGAGGCAGTGCTTCGTTATGATCCTAGCTTAATGATTGAAGCCTCTAACATAATAAATATACGAAGTGAAAGCGGCAGATGAGAATGAAATAAGCGAGAGAGCAAATAGTAGAAAAAGTGAAAAATATATTATATATGCTGAGCTCGCACGTGTGTACTTGTGAATGCGAGTGACGGGGGGGGGCTTACTGTGTGGCGGTGGAGAGAGTATAGAAGAGTAGGCAGAAATAGCTAAGAGGCGGGAGTAATGTAGACGGTGTTAATCAGGTTAAGAACCTGATAAAGAGAAATAGGTGACTAAGACAGAGTAAAAAACACCAAGACATCCCTTCCTATCTATCTATCTATCTATCTATCTATCTATCTATCTATCTATCTATCTATCTATCTATCTATCTATCTATCTATCTATCTATATATTGATCTAACTACCTGTCTACCTACCTATCTAATTATCTATCTATTTATCTCGCTATTAATTCATCTATCTATCTAGCTAGCTATCTGTTTATCTCTCAATCAGCCTGTCAATCTCTTTATGTATGAATATGTGTATACATCTATGTATGTGTGTTTATATATGTGTGTTTCTGTGCGTATGTATGTATGTATCTATCTCTATATGTACATATCTATCTATGTATGTGTGTATGTATGTGTGTATGTATGTGTGTTTATATATGCGTGTATGCGTGTATGTCTGTGCTTTTGTATCTATCTGTCTCTATATTTACGTATGTATGCATGTGTGTATGTATGAGTGTGCATATTTATGAATGTGTTTATGTATGTATGTAAGTACGTACGCATGTATGTATGTGTGTATGGAAGTATGAGATTATATGTATGTGTGTATGTATATATGTATTTACGTATGTATGTATTTATGTATATGTGTATGTATGTACGTAGGTATGTGTGTATGTATGAACGTATGTATGTGTGTATGTATGTATCTATGTGTGTTTATATATATATGTGTGTGTTTATGTCTGTGCGTATATATGTATACATGTACGTTCGTATGTATGTGTGTGTATATGTATGCATACATGTATGCATTTATGTATGTATTTATGTAAGTACGTATGCATGTATGCATGTATGTATGTATGTATGTATGTATGTATGTATGTATGTATGTATGTATGTATGCAGTAAGTCTCAAAGAGATAAGCATGGCTGAGATACACAAAACATAAAAAAATAGAGAGAAACGAGAGTAAAGTGGAGCCAAAGAGAGAGAGGGAGCAGGAATGGAAATCAAGGAATGGAAAATAAAAAAAAAAGTGAAAGGAAAAACAGAAAATTAATGTGAGCAATGTTACTGAAGTAAAGAGGAAAAGGAAGTTGATGTGAAAGTAGAGAAACTGAGTGAGAACGGAGACAGATGGAGAAAAATGAAAATGAGTATAGTTCATAGGGGAAAAGAAAGAAAACTAGGGGAAAGCAAAGAATAAGGAAGAGATAGAAAGGAAGAAAATAAAATAAAAAGGTGAAGATTTAACAATGAAAAAGAGAACAGGAGTTTGATGAACTAGAAAGAAAGAAACATGGAAGAAAAGTGTAGCGAATTAAAAACATGGAGGCAAAGATGTATCACTGAGAGATATGAATAAAAATAAGGAGAAAGTAAATAGAATGACGGAAAGGAGAGTGTAAAAGTTGAAAGAAAGCGATAAGGGTAGTAGAGGGAAAAGCGATAGGAAAGAGAGAGAGAGACAGAGAGAGAAGTGGTGAATAGAGAAAGAAATACATTAAATGAGTTGAAAGTGATGTTAGGGGAGGGAAATGAAAACAAAAAGAGGAGTACAAATTGACGATGATGATCAAATGGAAAGAAGGATTACGACTTATAAATGGAAAGTTTGTCATGATAAACAGAGAGATGACAGCTGGAAAGAGGAAGAGAAGGAAAGAGAAAATGTTTGAATTAGAATGAAGGAAATGTTGAAAACGGAGTGTGGGTGTGAATGGAAAGAAAATAAAGGGATAGAAAGGAATCGAACAGATATAAAAAAAAAGAGTGGAAAATATAAAATTGTGAATGGAGTGATGGTGTTAAACACAAGCACAGCCTGAAGAGAGAGAGAGAGAGAGAGAGAGAGAGAGTGAGGGATAGAGAATGAGTTAGTCATAATGAATGAAAAAGAAGGTGAAAAAACAGACATAAATAAGAAAAAGCTACAAAATAGGATTAGGAAAGATTTACACCACCATTATTCTTCTTGTCACGATATATTTTCAATAAAAATGTTCCACTTCAAAGAGGAACGTAAAATAAAATACTTTCCCCATTCTAAAAATAAATAACAGAAAAATTACAAACGCCTTCTGGGACAAATCGATTTGATATATTTAAATATTGTTCAAATCCATGATTATTTATTGCAAATGATTTAAGGATCTTGTATCCATCGGCTGTTTTTATTTCCTTCATTAGGGTAGCGAAATGCTTCTTTTACAAGCTATAATTTTCCTACACATTTAAACCGTCTTCAATATGGTGCATGAACTAACAAGATAATGATTGATCCGATATTGGTTAAGAATACCAGAAAAGTAAAAAGATAATATCTGAGAAAGTCCATGAAAGAGCATTATGAATATGAACCCACCGGGTACCCGCGATAGCAGAGAAATTACCATCAGATAGAAACAGAGTACATGTGAGCAGATTATTAGTGACAATATTGGAAGAGACAAATTCAGTGAAATTCTTATTTCTTTACTGCCCACAGAGGGGACAAACAAGGACAGACAAACGGATTATATCGACCCCAGAGCGTAACTGGTACTTATTTAATCGACCCCGAAAGAATGAAAGGCAAAGTCGACCTCGGCGGAATTTGAACACAGAACTTAGCGGCTGACGAAATACCTACTTTTTTAATACACACAAGGGGCTAAACACAGAGAGGACAAACAAGGACAGTCAAACGGATTAAGTCGATTATATCTACCCTAGTGCGTAACTGGTACTTATTTAATTTGAACTCAAAACGTAACGGCAGACGAAATACCTATTTCTTTACTACCCACAAGGGGCTAAATACAGAGAGGGCAATCAAGGACAGTCAAACGGATTAAGTCGATTATATCGATTCTAGTGCGTAAGTGGTACTTATTTAATCGATCCCGAAAGACGAAAGGCAAAGTGAACCTCGGCGGAATTTGAACTCAGAACGTAGCGGCAGACGAAATGCCACTAAGAATTTTGCCCAGCGCGCTAACGTTTCTGCCAGCTCGACGCCTTCAAATTCAATGAAATTGTACGAACGAAATGCAGCAAGCAGTGCATGAAGAAAAACTTGGTAAAAGAAACCTTGTGCGATGAGAAAACATGACAAGTAATAGCTGATGAATTAAAGATATGTTGAAGCAAGAAAACAACATCATGCTGGATTTGATACTCTGCTCTATTGATATAATATTATTATGAACAATAGCTTTGACTAGATCTACAGACCCTGTCTTCATAGTACTTCTTTGAGGTTCATAATTGAACCTGTTAGCTTCTAACAGAATTGTGAAGTGTGATTTCGTCCTCCTCAGCCCTAACCTAATGACCTTTAAACATTATTTGAAGTAATGATATTCCCGTTATCGTTCAATGACTGATTGCGCTACTGAGCTGCTCTCCGTCATCGTTCAATGACCGACATCTTGTTTCATGTAAATACTGAGGAAGACAATAGCTCCAGGAGTATCTTTTGGAATTTTAACTGTGCATTTTGCTATCTTGAATTTGATGCAAATTTTTACAACACCTAAATAAGACTACTTCTGTTTCTTCAAAATTCAATGAAAGTTCAGCATTCTCCTTCGTAAAAATATATTTGATCAATCAGCACATAAACAATTTCATATATTGTCGCTACTGAATCTTTGGGAAGAGATGGCAAATACGGTGTATACATCAGTATGCAGAATATTTGTCTAATGCGATGAGCACGATACAACAAATTATGATATTCCACAAGCCATTAACTGAAATTGATATACATATATTTTTGATAGAGTTGTCACAATTGTCACGGGCACAGCGAGAAAATAACATGAAATTGTTTACGTGAGTCCCTTCTGATAAGAATCTGACATCATGCAATGCAATTTTCTTCTCTGTAATGAAATGAGTACCCTGCGTTTGTTAGTGGTAACTGAGTCCCTGCACAGGATAAATACATTATAAATTATTCAATAAAAGCATTGCCAACAGGTTATCTTCTATTTCCAGATGGTTAGCTTGAATGTCATAATGATATGCTGGATGTTATGGAAAACAAGTGTGTTTGAAGAGAAAGGGAATATGCAAGGGTTTCCCTATTGTCGTTTTGCATGGTGATATAAAATGTCATTTGCTGAGCATGAAAGTTGTTTTCACATTAGTGAGGAGTCTAAGGCAGGTCGTGTGTGAGCGTGTATATGTTAAATGAAATATGATAAATGGGCCAAGCAATTTGACATTCCAAGGACATTTGTAAATGTGCTAGGAATATCAAATTACCTCCGCTTTGTTATCTTATTGCAGGAGTGGCTGTGTGGTAAGTAGCTTGCTTATCAACCACATGGTCCCGGTTTCAATCCCACTGCGTGACACCTTGGGCAAGTGTATTCTACTATAGCCTCGGGCCGACCAAAGTGGATTTGGTAGACGGAAACTGGAAGAAGCCCCGTCGTATATATGTATATATATTTATATATATATATATGTTTGTGTGTGTGTGTTTGTGTGTCTGTTTGCACCCACCCCAGCATCACTTGACAATCGATGGTGGTGTGTTTACGTCCCCGTATCTTAGCGGTTCGGCCAAAGACACCGATAAGATAAGTATTTGGCTTACAAAGAATAAGCCCTGGTGTCGATTTGCTCGATTATAAAGGCGGTGGTCCAGCATTACTGCAGTCAAATGACTGGAACAAGTAAACAGAGAGTATTGTATATATATTATATATATATATATATATATATATATATACATACATATATGTATGTGTGTATGATGTATGTATGCATGCATATATGTATGTATGTTTGTATACACACTCTTTTCTTCTTTTCTTCTTTTACATGTTTCAGTCATTTGGCAGTAGTCATGCTGGATCACTGCCTTGAGGGCTTTACTCAAACAAATCGACGAATAGTTTGTAAAGCCTAGTACTTATCCTGTCCGTCTCTTTTGACGATCCGGTAAGTTACAGAGGACGTAAACACGCAAACACCGTTTGTGCACACACAAAAAGATATATACACGTATATGTTGTATTCGACGTGATTCTTTCAGTTTCCGTCTACCAAATCCACTCACAATATTGTGCAGGGTGCCACGCAATGTGATTGAATCCTTAACCAGGTGGTTGGGAAGCAAACTCTTGGTTATTCAGTAATCACAGTCCGTTATCTAGAGATTTTGCCATAACAAATGGTCTCTGCATTTCTAGTGGTGCTCTGCCTTTTGGCAGGTCTTCTACACAGGTTCTTTATCCAGCACTCGCTATTTCAACTTGGGAAGGTTCTACAGTCACCTGCTGCCGCTATGCCGCATATGATAGCACCGCCATCACAGAAACGATATCCATTTTATGTATATTTATACGCATACATGTATATATATATATATATATATATATATATATATATAATATGCGAAAGCGAATGTCAGTGTGTCATTGTGTCACATGTTTTCAACTTTGCCCCTCTGGCCACCTCTCTCACTATTCAATGACACCTCTAACTGTATCAAGTAATTTAACCATAACACGTGCTTCATAACGTTCGGAACTGAAATACGTACTGAACTCACTCTATCATACAATATTACCTCTCATAACTCTCTACCATAATAATGTTGAAAATTTTGTACTTTTTCAGATATTAATGAAATTTGTCGGACCTATTTTCACACCATCGGTCGTCGAAGCTATGGAAACATAGCTCACTCTGACTGCATGGAAATAGATTCGACTAATTTTATTATTACCTTTAAAAAATTACTAAAAAATACTAAATTTCAAACATCTTTGTGTTTAAATACGTTTAGAGTAATTCCAAACCAAAAAGTGGCACTTTAAAATTGTGTTTAGCGACAGTGGTGTAATTTTCCTTCAAACTACGTATTAGCAGCTACAAATAATTGTTTGTACGAAAAGTAATGCTCTACTTACGTCAAATTGTCTTTAAATTAAGTGGCGGCAGAAGAATTATCGTTGAACTTTTAAAAGGTAAGTTTATTGTTGCCTACGGCCATCTATGTGTTGGTTGTTCAAGGGTAGGGAATGGAAGTAAGCAATTTGTACTGACACCGAATGGAAGACAAAAAGTGTTGATGAATATGCAGCTTTGCAATAAGTTCCGAGTCGACAAATTATATCATTGATTTTATGAAAATTGTTTGTTGCTTGAAAAAAAATATTGTTCAAGTTAAATAAGATTTAATATGTATTCCTATACAAGAAATATCATTGTTGGGGCCAAAACCCAATGAAGTGGTCTCCATGGCGGCTTTAAAGCTAATACATACATATATATATATATATATATATATATATATATTATATATATATATATATATATATATAAACTTTATAATAGGGTTCAGCAAAGATTTGCTTTACCACATACCGAAGTTTAGAAATAGCAGCCAAAAAACCTTAGCTATTTCCTCTACTTTAAAAAGAGACTCCCGGAAAAAACAAATTACTCGAAAACAATCCGCGAAGGCAGAGAGGGAAAATAATGAAAATCAATCGATATTAGATTACCCATGTACTCTTTAGTTTACTTTGAAATGGTCCTTTTTCATGCCGAATTCTACTTGGTGAAATTATTGATTACTAGTTAATTAATTAATTTTACCCTTTTTTATTATTGATATATATATATATATATATATATATATATATATATATATATATAAATACTCAAAATAAGCAACAAGGATATCTACAGGTATTGCAGTACGATCGTTTCATGCGACTCCATTTAACTGAACAATGTAAACATTGCATCAATTTGAAATGTAGAGCAATCTTCAGCTTCATAAAAATATAGAATTTACTTAAATTCGAAGGATTCATTTGTATAATTCTCATTTTATCCAAAGCCACCAAGTAGATAGATGAAGAACATGTTTTATCAACAACATCACAGTTGTAACTCTACTCTTTTTTTTTACTCTTTTTACTTGTTTCACTCATTTGACTGCGGCCATGCTGGAGCACCGCCTTTAGTCGAGCAAATCGACCCCGGGACTTATTCTTTGTAAGCCCAGTACTTATTCTATCTTTTGCCGAACCGCTAAGTAACGGGGACGTAAACACACCAGCATCGGTTGTCAAGCAATGCTAGGGGAACAAACACAGACACACAAACATATTCACACACACTTATATATATATATACATATATACGACAGGCTTCTTTCAGTTTCCGTCTACCAAATCCACTCACAAGGCATTGGTCGGCCCGGGGCTATAGCAGAAGACACTTGCCCAAGATGCCACGCAATGGGACTGAACCCGGAACCATGTGGTTGGTTAGCAAGCTACTTACCAAACAGCCACTCCTGAGATTTTTCAAACTGAGATTTTTTCAAAAGGAATGTTGATTTATGACTCTGCCACTTAAATTGTCATCTATTTTTCCCCATCCATAAAGGATATATTCTAGTTCTCTTAGATTTGATAAACTAGTCTATAAATTAAAACTATCCCCCCACCACCACCACTAGTAAATCTGAATAACAGAAATAATCAGTGATAAGCAGTGACTTCTTTTGAAACAATGCTTGTTGATAAAACATGTTCTTTGTCCATCTGCATATCTCTTTGTGGTTTTGGATCAAATGAAAATTAAACAAATGAATCCTTCGAATTTAACTAAATTCTATATTTTTATGCACCTGAAGATTACTCTACATTTTTAATTCATGTAATGTTTACATTGTTCAATTAAATGGAATTGCATGAAAAGATCGTGCTGCATTACCTCTGGATATCCTTGTTGCTTATTTTGATTGTAATCACCCCATTTTGAATTATATGGATAATGTCATACTAAAACCTGGTGTCTTTAAGTACCATATTCGTCGGAATCTAAATTTTACTGAACTTATATATATATATATATATATATATATATATATATATATATATATATATATATCGACATATATTCATATATATATATATATATACATGTATATACGTATATATATATATATATATATATATATATAGACATATATTTACATATATATATATATATATATATATATATCTATATATATATATATATATATAATATATATACGCATATATCTATTTGTATGTATATGTATATATAATATATATTCTTTATATTCTTTTTCTTTCTATATATATATATTATCTTTGTATATATTTATATTGCTAGATAAATAAATAGTTAGATAAATGTGCATAGATGATGTGTATATACATGCATGTATAGATGTGCATATATACATATATATATATATATATATATATATATATATATATATATTCATATATGTCCGCAAGTAATTATAAATAATTGTAATTCACATATCTAAGTTAATATATGTATATGCACTATATACATAAACGCATATATATATTTGTGCGCGTGCGTATGGGTTAGTGAGTGTGTATGTGTGCATGTGAGTATGGTTGGGCGGGGTATACAAAAAATAATAGACTGTGCAAAACATCACTACATGCCTTACGATAGCGAAGTTTATTCTCAAATACAAAGCCCTTACATATCATATCAGACGACATTACGTAAATTAGCATGTTTTACGTAATCATTCCGTTTCATCAAGTGATATTTTACTAACTTTTTTGCCAAAGTAATGACGAAAGTGTATTGATTATCAACAGAATCAATACTAGAATTTCAGTGTATGATTAAAATATCAAACTTCGTGAATAATAAACTACAAGATTTTATAGTTAACGATCGTAATATAACTATATCCTAGAGTGGTCAAGTTGTCGTATTGCTTTTCATATATATGAATTCATAGCAAAGAGATATTTTGATGGATCGTTAAGGAATAACCGCATACAACATTATTATCTTAGTGAAAGATAGCCGACCATCCGACCATTCGATTTAGACGCCATGACGAACATGAACGCATCAAATGCTACAATAATTCTTAAGAAATGTGAATGGTATCTTCAAGCGGTATATACAAAGAACCATACGTGTGCTTAAATAAACGCGTGCACGTATGTTAAATAATATGTATTTTCCGAGAAGTGTATCGGATTAAACTATATATGTATAACACTGAAAAAAATACAAAAATCGTGGAATAGAAAAATGAAACGCAAAAACGTTTAATTTTGTAGAATTGGTTGTAAAATATATTTCGAAGTGAAGGAAAATTAAGTAAAAGGTTAAATATTCGACAATTGAGAAATGGTAAACGGCAAGGAACAATATTTAAAAAAATTAATAAACCATAAAAATAAGTATTAACTATAAACAATTGAGAAATTCAGAAAAATAAAGTCTCCTTAGAATATAATATATGGAAAATTTAGGGACCGCGTTGTTCTAGATAAACTGGAAAAATATATTAAATTATAGGCTAAATTAGAATATATATATATATATATCACCATGATAGAACGCTAGCCATTACACATTCTTTATTTTCTCTCCTTATTTCTTTCTGTGTTCCTTTCTGTAGAAGAGCGTAGGCTCGAAACGTTAAAGACTTTTTCATTTCCCGACATTATACTAATATATCAGTTTGTTGTTTACACCACCTGTCTTCGTATTTTGTTTTTTGTGAATTTTTCACAAAAACAATATATATATATATATATATATACATACTAGTACGTTATATATGTACGAATGTATATATATATATATATATATATATATATATATACGTATGCATGCATATCGACTCGCATATATGTAATATATACATATATATGTGTGTGTGTGTGCGTTCGGAGCTTCATGTCTTGCGTTCTGGGAGTAACAACATGCTTATTCTTTTACATTTCGACTAAATGAAGCATTATTTATTAGTCTTCTTTAGCCTGGGATCAGCTTTAAATGATCACGCCTGTGATCAAATACCTTCAGGAACGCAACAATCCTTCCGTTTGCAAGTAGTTGACACAACTATTGATAATTGCAATGTGTATTCTTCATATGCAAGGGAAAAGGGTATGATGTGATTTACAAGAAATTTAATCGGGTATATTTTATTTTGTGCATCTGTGCTGTCTTGGTGTATTAGCAAGGGCACACGCACACGTACTGTTCATATATACATACGTATTTTGAAATCTATACATACCTATATATATATATATATGTATGTATGTATGTATGTATTTATGTATGTATATACATATATGTATACACATAAATATGTGTATATAAATATATAGATAGACGTACATATACATGTATACACATGCGGGTAGATATATGTATATATGTATATATATATATATGTATATTATATATATATATATATATATATATATATATAACTAAAGTCACTATAAAAATGTGTATTTGTGTATTCCTCTATGTATCTATTTATGTATGTATGCGTGTATGTCATTCTTATAATGTAATAGAGTGTGAAGGAGAAAGATAGACAGAGTGAGTGAGTCGATAGATTGATAAATATACAGATCGATGTAGATATAGATACAGAAATGTGTACCTATTTGCAGATAAGATTGAGTAGATGCTAAATACTTCGTATGATATCCTAACACACACTCATATGCATGCCGGAATTTATCTATCCTTCTATCATTCCGTTTGTGTGTATGTATGTTTGTATACATGTATGTATGTTTGTAAGTATGCATGTATATATATATATATATATATATATATATATATATATATATATATATATATTCATGTACATATCTACAGCAATATACAGGTAGCTGCTAGAGAAGTCATTAGTTATGTAGAGAGGGAAGTATGTATTTGTACATGTGTGTGTTTATATATATATGTGTGTGTTTATATATATATATGTATTACATACACACAAGCGCGCACGCGCACCCAAACACACAGACACACACACACACATGTGTATTTTCATATAAGGATAGATTGCTAGTTGTACTGATTTTGTTTTTCATAGAGTGATTTAAAGATTTCCAGAAAAACTGAGTAAACATTTGATTGATGCATAGATGGACGCATGGATTCCTTGGAAGAAAGTTAGAGAAGCTGATATAATGATATAAAAAAAAAACGTGTTGAGATTTCTTCGATGTTTGGATTAACTGAGTCAAAGAGAGAAATTGCAAGCGAAAGAAAGAGACAGAGTGTGTGTTTGTGTGTGTGCTCGAGTGAGAGAGATAGGGATAGAGGCAGAGATAGAGAGCGCATTATTGAACAAGTGAGTGTGAGAGTGAACAGATATGAGATAGTATAACTAAGAAATGCAGGAAGAGATAAATTCAAGATGTGACGAAATAAAAAGCCGGAGAAGTATTCGAGTTGGGAGAAAGTAAGATGCAATGAGTAAAGATATATGTATAGTGATAGAGAGAGAGAGAGTTTCATGAATATGCGTGTATGTATCTTGTCCTTGTCTGTGTGAGCGCGAACGAGATATTGCCACGGTAAAATACGGTGAACAGGAAGGCTCATAGATAATACAGCATGAGACAAGATGAAGTACAAAAACAATATCTCTACGCGTTGTTATCTTGATCTTTTCACCATCTCTGTTTGTATTCTTCCTCCCTTTCTCTCTCTAAGTTTCTATCTCTCCGTCTATCACTCCACCCTCTCTCTCTCTCTCTCTCTCTCTCTCTCTCTCTCTCTCTCTCTCGCTCATTGGTTATATTTTTTGTACTTCCTTTTCCTTCTCTTTTCTTCACTATTTCTCTTTCTCTATTTCCCACTCACTCATTTTTTTCCTTCTTCGCTCCGTCACTTGCTCTTCGTATGTCACACACTCTTCTCTTTCTCTTTATCGTTTGGTAGGTATTCATTCTTTATATCATTACTCACATAACAACGTCTCTCGCCGCACCTTTGTCTCTCTCTATCTCTCTCTCCCTCTCTCTCTCTCTCTCAATGTTTCATCCTCTTTTCATTTCTTTCTTTCTCATTCTCTCTTTCGCCATCCATGTGACAAAAGGAAACACGAAAACAAAAACAAAAAAAAACACAAAACAGAACCAAAGGAGCTTCCAGAGAGATGTACATATTGATAATAACCTTGAACAAAATCAACTGCGGAAAAGACGGCAGGATTTCAAACGACAAGGGAAGATTTTTATCATCCCTGTAAGTAAGCGTTGCAAAGAAAAAATAATACAACAGCCGTTTAGCAGTAGCAGCAGTAGCAGCTGAAGCAACAGAAGCAGTCGCAGCCGCAACTGCGGCAGCAATAGCATCGTGGTTAGCACGATCGACATCAGCAGCTGCAGTTGTAGCAGCCAGTAATAAAAATCAGCAGGAGCAGCAGTGATGGTGGTGGTGGTGGTGGTAGCGGTAGTTGCAGCAGCAACAGCCTCAAGTGTTGGCTGCGGATCACAAGACTTGTTGGTAAAGCCATCACCGCACAATTACCGGCTGAATCCAGATTCACAGCTTGCAATGACAAAACAGTATTAGCATAACTTCATTACCCGAGTTGGACTCGATTGAGAAGAGATGAGTTCGCAGCAGTGAGTGAGTGAAGTGAAGTGAAGTGAAGTGAAGTGAAACCGCATTAGCATAACTTTTATTCGTTGAGTTGGACTCGGCTGAGATCAGTTTGGGTTGAGTTATGTAAGTAAAGCGAATGGTTGTTGAAAGGCGGGTACTGTGATGGAATTGTGGTGAAAGATTTAAATAGGGAGAAAAGAGATAAACGAGAAGAAATGAGTCGATAGGAAATACGTATATGAATAGAAAAGCCAAGGAAACGCCAGTAGTGCATTTAAATTGAAACTCTTGAACAAAATTGTTATTATTTCAATAGAGTATCCACGCAGACATTTACGCTAAATGCCGATGTATGTATACGCAGAAAAACTCACATAGACACATGCGCGTGCACACATTCACATATGCAAGCGCACATACGTGCAAATGCTCTATATGTAAACCAAGTACAATAATACCAGTAATGATATTAATACTGCTTACTACTATAGGCACATGGCCTGAAATTTTGTAGGGTGTGGCTAGGTGATTTACATCGACCCCAATACTCATCTGCTACTTAATTCATCGACGCGGAAGGAGGAAAGGCAACGTGGACCACGGCAGGAATTTGAGCTCAGGAACGTAAGGACGAAAGAAATGCTGTTAAGCATTATGCCCGGTGTGCTAACGACTCTGCCAGCTCGCCACCTTAATAACAATAATAATAATAATAATAATAATAATAATAATAATAATAATAATATAATAATAATAATAATGATAATAACAACAACAATAACAACAACAACAAGCGCAGAAATCTCAGCTCTTCATGGATTGATTATAAAAAAAGTCTTTGACAGCATACCACATTCGTGGATTCTGAAATTGCTGGACATTTTCAAAATTTCTCCTGTGATTTCCGATTTTTTAAAGTATAATATGTCACTATGGAACACGAAGCTCCAATTATATCATTCTAATGGAGTATTGTACTCAAACTATATTAGCATGAACTGTGGTATTTTCCAAGGTGACTCACTTTCACCACTAATTTCCTGCATAGCACTAATACCACTCTCAAGTGAACTGAATAGAACAGTAAACAAGTGAACAGTAAACAAGTGTAACCTTAGATTGTTGCTGTGGACAGCTGACACTTTCCATCATACCCAGCAAAATAAGCTGCGAGTTTTCATCGCGTAATAATAATTATAATAAGTGCCCTGGTGCAGTACCAGACCGTGGCTCTCATGGCTTCTGATATTTACGAATGGAATTATCTATATGGGCATGTTGTATCTTGGTATAAAATGGATGGGCTGCAGGAAATATTCCTCAGATTTTCTTGCCTGTTGCTTGACCTCAACCACTTGAAGATATTCCTTAGTGACTGCCTATATGTGCATCTCTGATCAAGAGCAGGAGTAGAGGTGGGGCATCATAGATATGTTTTGATAGGGATTGTGTGAGAGTTGGATAATTTACATCCGGTACATAGGTATTTTGTTCAACATCTTTAAATAACCCTTATACAGGAACCTTAAAACAGTTCTAACTGGGCCACACCTGCAACGTCATGCTCTGTTTATCTTCACTTCAGTTTAATATGTTGTGCACATATGGTTATGATGCGTTTGTCTAGTAAACGTTTATCTAGTGTGTAGTGTGTAGATGGGTGCGTTGGGCTTCATATATTTACACACCAGCGTAATTTTTATGGCATAAGCTACTCTCTCAGTAAATTAGAAAGCACAAGCTTCATAATGATAATGATTTCAAATTTTTGCACAAAGCCAGCAGTTTCGAGGAGGTGCTAAGTCGATTACATCAACCTCTGTACTCAAATGATACTATATTTTATTGTCCCCGAAAGGATGAAAGGTAAAGTCAACCTCGGCGGAAAAACATCATAATGATAATAACGAAACTGATTTCCCAATACTGATACAAGGCTGGTATTACTGGACGAGGAGAAAGTCGATTACCCCATTGTTCAACTGGTACTTATGTTATCGACCTTGAAATGATAAAAGGCGAAGTTGACCTCCGTGGAATTTAAATTCAGAACGTAAAGATGGATGAAATGACGCTAAGCATTTTATCTGGCTTTCAAACATTTTCTGCCCCGACGCAGAAGAAGAAGAACAACAACAGCAACAATGATGGCGATGATGACAATAATACTATTAAAAATATTGTTTTCAAATTTTGGCGTAAGGTCAGCACATCTGAGTTGAAGGATTCAATGGATACCATCAATCACTTTTGTAGCTGGCATCAGCGGTGTTTGAACAGAAAGAATGAAGAGCCGGAGTAAGTACTGCACATCACTGACCAGCAGTTAAGTGATTCCGCCATCATTAATATATATATATATATCCTGAGATGAATATATATCCGCCTTAAATACTGTATTTGTCGACATATAACACGCACTCTTATATTAGAAATACGTTTTGTGAAAACACGTGTGAGGGAGAATGTAAGATTCTGAACTTTTAAATATAACTTATAAAACATAATTTATGAAACCATAAATCTATAATAAATCAATTACGTTATAGAAATGCAGTATTTCAACTTGAACCACGACTGCTATGATTTTGCTACCACCTACGCGTTGGTAGCTGATCACAGGCAGGTGTAAATTTAACATTCAATTATATTTTCTCGAATAATTTCTTGTTTAGGATAATTAGAAAATATTTCATTAAGTTAACGGTGTTATTAAATAATATAAATCATTTATCACGTATGAATTATGTACGCTGAAGATGGAAGCGTATAGAAAGAGGTTGTGACCACCTCACATCACTGCCGACCAAATTACAAACTATAATATTTGTTTGTTCTCAGTATTATATTAGCAAGGATTGTTGTACTAAATGGAGTTATCCATCTATTTGCACTCAGTCTCCAGTCGTTCTATATTGGACGCAGATCAATTTTGAAATTCTTTAAAGAGTGAAAAAAATGCGTTTTATAGACTTCTACATAAGACCACCGAAATGTTAATTAGAGTTGTTCAGGAATAAGCCATTAGCATGAATTTGTTACAGGCAAAGGTACACAAAGATACACAAAGGCAAGCAACAAATGAAGAGTTGTAGAAAAGGAGATGAAAGAGATTAACATTTCTTGAATGAATGCAAGTTTGAATGTGTAGGTAAACGAGCGCATTAGATAAGGGTGAAGCTTCCCGTTAGCAGGGCAGTTGCATGAGCAACAACCAGCGGCTGTGATAGAGAGTAAGCATTATATGAGCTAATGTGACTATCCATTAAAGATAGATCGTACTATTGACGCATCAAGAGAAAATATGATTTTCATAGGACAAAATGAACAATCGATGTAAGATCATAGACTTTCTAATTTCTTATGCTAACAGAGTCGATACCGAAGAAATTTTTAAAAATTGAGAAATGTCAGGATTTCACCAGGGAACTTAATACAGAACTTCTGAACAGATGAAAGCAAATATCACCGCCCTGTGTGTCCAAGATCAGCAAGATCACAAGTGCTTTCTGTAATTCATTTTTTCTCCAGCGTTTAGAATAATTATATTCAACCTCCCTCTTTCGCCGAAATAAACAGAGCGATACTAAGAGAAATGACAGAGATGATTTAAGTATAGACGTGTAAACAACTAAATAATAACGATTAGTAAGGAAAATAATAGCCAGAGAATCTGCTGTGGAGGGTGTACTGGCTAGGCAAAAACAAGAGAGGACCACAATAAGGTGACCTTCTTTCATACTTTCTCGCCAACCTGATTATAGGCATATTCATGCAAATATTCTTGTCTCGATTTACTGTGTTGATAAAAATACACTGAGTAGTGGAAGGGAGAGCATGGCACTCTACACATTTACCTTCCTTCATAAGTTATAAATGTGCGCGTGTTTGTGTGTATGCGAGTGTGTGTCTGAGTGTGTTATTTGGTGTTTACTTTTTACTCTCTTTTACTTGTTTCAGTCATTTGACTGTGGCCATGCTGGATCACCGCCTTTAGTCGAGCGAATCGACCCCCAGGGCTTATTCTTTCTATGCCTAGTACCGGTCTCTTTTGCCGAACCGCTATATTACGGGGACTTAAACATACCCGCATTTGGGAGGACAGACACAGACACACAAACATATACACACACATACACATATATATACATATATATCAACGGGCTTCTTTCAGTTTCCGTCTACTGAATCTACTCACAAGGCTTTGGTCGGCCCGAGGCTATAGTAGAAAACACTCGCTCAAGGTGCCACGCAGTGGGACTAAACCCTGAACTATATGGTTCATAAGCTAACTACTTACCACCCAGCCACTCCTACGCCTATGTATGCAAATAAATATGCTTGTTTATTTTTTTATTCGTTTCTGCCGTGTAACCGCAGTCACGCTGGAACACCAGTATACGTACCTTTAATGATATCCTCCCTTTGTCATTCCGCATTGATATTTCTCAATTTTCTTTTATCATTATTTTACTCGGGAATGAAATTAAAGAAACACATTAAGTTTCCGTTCGAATAACTAGATAAATTCTAATCCGCTAATCAGGATAATCTATCTTACACAGTTGCACTAAATATAACTTATAAAAAATGTAATTTATACTAAATATAACTTATATAAACTATATCTAAAATAAATATTTTAAATGTAATAAATGGGTGTAAATGTGATTAGTTATCTATTGGGTTGAACAGTTCTAGGAATGGAAATTTATAGATACATAGCTACAAACAGACACATACACATACTGTGTGTGTGTATATATATATATACATATACATACACACATATACACATACATAAATATATATCTACCTGTTTATATATATATATATATATATGCGTGTATGTATATATATATATATATATATATATATATATATATATATACATGCATACATAAATATAAATATAGTTAGATAGATAAATAGACAGACAGACAGACAGAAAGGTAGATATGTGTATGTATGTCCATGTATGCGTGTATATGTATGCATATATATGTACATATTATATATTTTTATGCATTATATATATATATATATATGTGTGTGTGTGTGTGTGTGTGTGTGTGTATGCTTATGTATGTATATGCATGTATGTGTACATGTATGTATTTATGTATGTATTCATACATAGCTTCGAACGTAACAACTGCCAGAGCAAAGTTGTCAGCAGTATTTAATATTACTACTAGCTTTACACATTTTCAAATATAGTAATAGCTTTGACTAACATTTTATTGCCTTCTTCATCTTTTTCATAAAACAATAAATCTTTATTCTAAACACAGACATTCCAGCAAAATATGATGCGACTCTCAATTAAAATATATTCTGGGTGTTTTCATGTAATTAACGTATATTCCACCACATGCTGTGTATTGAGTTCTTTGTCAGAGTATGATTGTACTGCATGATGTATTTTGTAGAGGCACAGGTACATGTGCACATTTGCAAACACGAATGTGTGCATAGGAAACTTATTTTACATCCCGCTCCTTTCGCATTCAAGATGCGCTGCATTTTCAGGAAATATATTTTATTACGGCCACGGGCTCGCCGATGCATGGTGTCGTCTAAACTATTCAAGACGGTAACACAGAATGAATGTATTCCAATGACTGGAATAGGAGAAAAATAAACAATAAACATCTTTGATATATATATATAGGCGTAGGAGTGGCTGTGTGGTAGGTAGGTAGCTTGTTTACGAACCACGTGGTTCCGGATTCAGTCCCACTGCGTGGAACCTTAAGCAAGTGTCGTCTACTATGGCCTCGGGTCGACCAAATCCTTGTGAGTGGATTTGGTAGATGGAAACTGAAAGAAGCCCATCGTGCATATGTATATAAACAGCTAGGTATAATATAATATCATAAAGGAAAACATCAATCGTTACTAAATGTGACTGATGGTGCCAAGACGCCCACATTGCTAGAAATAGGAGTAAAATACTCCTTGCGATGCAAGAAAGTGCGCAAGTGAATACACATATGCTGACAAGGAAAGAAACCGCCTCATGACAGAATCGAGAAGCTATCAGACTAGACAGCTAGTTTCGCGTATTTCCGTACGCTTCGTCAGTGAGAACGGCACGACCGCCTATTGTTCGTCATACACTGTACAATCGTACCCTACTACAGAACTTAATACACAGCTTATGATGAAAGATGCATTCATTATATGAAAACAGAAAGAATATATATTACTTTCTAAAGTTAACTCTACATATTTTCTGTAGAAATCATAGCCAGCACTGCAATCGAAGAGACTAAAACAGGGAATGTGTCTTTATGCATATTACAGGAGCTATGACTCTTTCTTCGGCATCAAATCCAATCCGATAATCCTCCACAAACACATTGCTCGAATAACTACTAAGTCTAACACTGTAACACTATTGGATATACACATTTTACATATCAAACACATTCCTGGCAACGTGTACGTATATTTTAACTGTATATACACCTATTGCATATTCGATATAATAAATGACTGTAAATCGTAAATATACATATATACATATATGTATATATTATATATATATATATATATATATATATATATATAATATATATATATATATATGCATACTCAGACACGCAAACACACAAACACATTATCTTCCACACTCCACACCAGGAAACACACCACCCACAGCTAAAATTTCCTAAAATATGGTTAATTTGTTTTCATTACTTACAATTTAACTATGTACAGTTCAAAATTCTACAATACAGTTAATTCTTTTCATTATTTGCAATTTTAAGTATGTATCTATAATATAGTTAATTTGTTTTCATATTTACAATTTTAATATGTAGAAACTAATTCATTCAATTTGAACGATTTCACATATGTATCTTCATTATTGAAGTTGTTTTCCACAAACGAAATATCGACTGCGCATATCAGCAGTTACGTTACTTTGAGCACCAAGGACATGGAGATGACTAGTTAAATAAATATAATACCTGGGGAAAGTCAAAATTATGCATATTTTGATCATTTTTCCTTGTGTCTTCATGCAACTAGATTACTTTCTGTTACAGAATATATTTGTCTTATATGACACGAGCCAATGGACGGTGCTGAGTTGTCAAACATTTAAACCAAATTTTCTCAAAACAACTTGTCCGACCGTCCTATAGGCTTCTCCTTTGAGAAACACTGATTTAACCTAAATTTGAGACACCAGCAAAAGAAGAAATAAAGATAAACTTTTTTTCTATTCCAAATAAAAACGATTTTATTCACACAAATATGCAACTGAAGAGTTCAAATTACCAGTAAGTACATCGCAACAGCTGATGTACTTGCGCGTACGAATTTACATTTCCACGGCTTTATCGATCGCATTCTTACCTGGAATCGATCTTTTAAATTTTTGCAAGACTTATACACGCCCTGATACCGTCGGTATCTACTTATCAAATTTGAGCGCCATCAGGTGGTGGTTGCCCGAGATCCTAGAAGACACACACACACACAGAGAATAGATTTTATATAATAGATTGTCTTCTCCAGTCATTTTCATTTTTTGCACTATCCTCACAATCGTTATATATTTGTGCGTGTGTGTGTGTGTGTGTGTCTATACCCATACAGATAATGGTTGTTTACTCTTGCACTTGACCACCTGTTGTACTTATACTATAGATCTATAATCGCGGCTGATGTGTCTTTTTAAACCAGACAATAATGTTTTGAAAAGACACCTACATAAATTGCATATAAGCTTTCGACCACCAAGAGCTGTAATTAAATTTTGATCTAAGTGTATCTTAAAATGTCGTTCAAGCATATATATGCGCAAATACATACACACACACATACATACACATACAAATACACACACATATATATTTCTATATGTATGTATGTATGTATGTATGTATGTATGTACGTACTTACGTATGAATGTATTGTGTCGTTAAGTATAATCCTGTGACACACCACAAAAGTGACGCAAGGAATCTGGTCTCACCATCAGCCTTCACAAAACTGTAGTAATACACAAATCTGTGCCTGTATTTCCACACATAGATCCAGCTATTTATGTTGAGGGCCACCAAGTGATGTTAGCTGATACGTTTCCATTCCTAAGGTGGTACTATCAACCAACACTGCTCTTTAAACGACGAGATCATTACACGAATAAAAAGCGAAACATGCATTTGTCACTTCACAGTGGCAAATAA
>NC_043001.1:93989402-94021902 GCF_006345805.1 Octopus sinensis | reverse complement strand
CATACAGACACACACACGGACACAAACGTGTATGCATATATATATATATATAAATGTATAAAATATGTGCCACCTACACTTTTTATAAATATAAACAAAACTGGCCTCAATGTCTATCCTCGCCAGACATCGACATGAAACTTCAACAATTCATGTCTGTAATGCAAGCCATATGCTACAAATGTGTCCCAGAGAGAAAGGCCACTGTACACAAGAGCAAAATCCCCAGAGAGAGGAAAATTCTAATAAGACGTCGTACAAAAGTTTCAAATCGCCTAAACAAATAAATTGAAAGCAGTGAAAAGTCCCGCCTGAAAATAAAACTGTTGGAAATTGAAAAATGTCTGCAACTCTCCCATGAAAAAGAAAGAGCAGACAAAGAAGCCTGGGCTATAGGCAACATAAAATCTAACCCCAGAGCTTTCTACAGGTATGCCAAAGAAACAGCTACGGTGCTCTGTAAGATAGGGCCACACCTTGAAAAGGATGGCACACTCACAGGAAATCCAATGAGGGTAAGTGAAATAATAAATGAGCAATTCAAGAGTATTTTCATGCCACCCCTAGGGCATTTTCAAGACAGCAATCCACCTGACTTCTTTACCACTGTAGATATAACATCGGAGGCAGCAATGATTGATTACATCAATATAAAGGAAGACGATGTAATAAAGGCTATTGATGAAATGAAAACAAACTCAGCTACTGGCCCAGATGGATTCCCAGCAATCCTTCTAAAAGTATGTAAGAGAGTCCTAGCAAGACCACTGCAGTTCCTCTTTCAGAGCTTCCTTGCAGCTGGCAAACTTCCAAGAAAACCGAAGGAAGGTAAAATATGCCCTATTCATAAAGGAGGTAGCAGAGCGGAGGCCAAGAATTACAAACCTAGTTCTCTGACCTCACACATCAGCAAGGTCATGGAACGAATAGTCAGAAAAAAACTAATCACCTTCCTTGAAGAAAATGACTTGCTGCCTGACACCCAACATGGTTTCCGACCAGGAAGAAGCTGCTTAACTCAGCTCCTACAACACTATGACTGGGTGCTGAAACGACTGCTCAACCACTCAAATGTGGAAGTGATATATCTCGACTTTTTAAAGGTCTTTGATAAAGTCGATCATGGAATGATATGTCACAAACTGCGTGATCTTGGCATAGTTGGAAAATTGGGAGAATGGCTTCATGACTTTCTGAAGGATAGAAGTCAGGTGGTAGTAACCAATGGGGCCACTTCCATTAACACGCAAATAGCGAGCGGTGTTCCGTAGGGCACTGTTTTGGAACCACTACTGTTCATAATGGCCCTCTCAGACATGCCCTCAGCCACGCAGAGAGCCACGATCACAAGTTATGCAGATGATACAAAAGTTTCACAGGCAATACAGAACCCTGAGGACACTAAACGCCTGCAATGTGAGCTGGACAAAATATACAAGTGGGCTGAAAAGAATAGCATGCAGTTCAATGCTGAAAAATTTCAAGCTCTATGCTATCAGCACGCAAACCTAAATGCATACCCAATAAATACACTGGACCTGGAGGGACTGCAATCCCAGAGGCACAATCAGTGCGGGACCTGGGTATTTACATGAGTGATGATGCAAACTTTCATGTGCATGTTGCTAAATTGGCAATGAAATGTAGGCGGCTGACCGGATGGATTCTTAGAACCTTCAGAAGAAGAGACCAGGAAACCATGATTGTCTTCTGGAGGACACTTGTCCTAATGCCACTTTGACTATTGCTCTCAGCTACGGTCAACATCCAGTGTCAAGTTAATCACAGAACTTGAGGCGATCCAACGAAGCTACACGAAAACGATAGCCTCTGCGCAGCATATAAGCTATTGGGAAAGACTCAAGAGATTGAGACTCTATTCCTTAGAGCGTAAGCGAGAAAGATATGCCATAATATACATCTGGAAGATCCTAGAAGGACTTGTACCAAACTTTGGCATCGAGAGTTACACAAATGCCAGAACTGGGCGCCACTGCATAGTGCCAAGGACTCCAAATTTGCCATCAAGATGTAGGACAAGATACTGTCGGAGGCCCACAGCTCTTCAATATCCTCCCGAACAACCTAAGAGACCTGCATGGGGTGGATGCAGATGTCTTTAAAATGAAACTGGATCTCTTCTTGTCAGGTATCCCAGATGAACCAACTTCACGGCAGGAGATGCAGATGAGGGCAGCTGCATCGAACTCTCTCATGCACCAAATGGCAATTGCTAAAAAGCATTCGTGAAGTAAAATCATGTAGCAACACCAAATGGCGGTGCCCCAGCATGGCCACAGCTTGTGAGATGAAACTAGATAAATAAAAAATAAATAAATAAATATAAATCATAAATGGCAAAATAGATTCAGGGAATTTTATTTCATAATGAGAAAATGCAATATCAAAAAAAAAAAATGTTTCGTAACTTAAAAACATTTCTTCTAAAGAAAACCTACATATTCAAATAAGTAAAACATAATATCATGAATAGCGATAGAGAAACCGGTCGATGTATTAAAAATTATATTAAAACGATGTGAGTGTGCGTATTTTCCATTTTTAATTTTTTATTTAAATATATATATGTATGTATATATATATGTATGTATGTATGTATGTATATATATATATATACATGTATGTGAATATGTATTAAATTCTTTTTAGCAGGCAGCTTGACAAACAGTCCTTTTCAGCACAATACTTATATGCTGTTATTATAGCTTAATGCGTGTATGCTTCGAGATATTCTCCAAAGAACATTCTTTCACGTTCTCTCGAAGTTTATAAAAATTATGATCTTATTAATGTATGTGTGTGTGTGCGCGCAGGTGTGAGCGTGTGTGTGTTTACATGTATATGTCGATATCTCTGTGTGTCTGTGTTTGTGTGTGTGTCTATGGCCGCGAGTGTGTATGTAACATAATAGGAAGTTGTTTTGTAGTTTTGTGGTAGACACACCGTCCGAAAATACGAAGTTCATTTGAGCACGTACCTGGCTATAAATCTCCTCAATGAAAACGATCGAAAATTATATAACATTAGCCGCCGTCTTAAATTCAAGTAAGAAAACTCACGATCTTGTGGTCAGATTGTACTCATTTTTTTTGTTAATGTTTTCAATTACTTTGGGTATATATAATTCAAATATCTATCCAACTAGTGTATAAGAACGTGTCTGGTGCTATAGTAATTATACAATTTTAAAATAGACTCTGTACGTGTCATAGTTGATAATGTAGCTGTCAAAATCTATGGCAGGTTTTCATAGACGCCACTAAACCCCTGTACGGGCCAGGTCTTTCTTTATAAGTATTAGGTTAATATGAAAAATATCTGTCTTTATAGAGCTTGCATTATTGATTCGATTCTGTCAGTATTTAATTTAATTCCTTTCCATTATTTTTGGTTAAACAATGATTTGTTTCATAATTTCATAGACTCTTGGGAAATTTTCAACCGCATTCACTTGCAAGCACTCTGAGAGACATTAAGAATGGTATAAAATGGAGAGAGAGGGTAAGGCGAAAGAAAGGGAGAAAGAGTGAGAAATGGTAGAGATAGGGAGAGAGTGAGAGAAAGAGAGGGAAAGATAGAAAGTACAATAGACATACCGGGAAACATCATTTATATGTATATAAGTATAATTAAAAATGTGTATTCATATATATATATAAGTGGAGTCGCAATCGCCCAGTGGTTAGGGCTTGCGGTTGCGATTCCCAGACCGCGCGTTGTGAGTGTTTATTGAGCGAAAAAACCTAAAGCTCCAGGAGGCTCCGGCAGAGGGGGTTCGGGTGGCGATGCCTGCTGTACTATTTCGCCACAACTTTCTCTCACTCTTTCTTCTGTTAGCCTGCTCGCTTAGCCAGCGGGGTGGCATCATTTGAAGACTAAATCAATGCGAAGCGCATTGTGACTAGCGATGTGTAGCAACATCTGATAGACTGGTTTGTCACGGTGATATATATATATATATATATATAAAGTCTATAATTATATTTATAATTATAATGAAGGGTACAAGAATAGCACCATCATTGCTAGAAATATGATTCAAAAACTACTATGCTGGTACTATCCGTGCACTCTCCATTTTAATTCTAAATATAATTATAAACTTCAATTAATTTCACCTCTAAGGTTATTTCAAGCATGCTAGCCTCTGATATTATTACTATTATTATTATTATTATTATTATTATTATTATTATTATTATTATTATTATTATTATTATTATTATTATTATTATTATTATTATTATTATTCATTTAATAATAATATCCTATGTATATATATATAATCTGGCTTCCCAACCACGTGGTTCTGGGCTGAGTCCCACTTCGTGGCACCTTTATCAAGTGTCTTGTACTATAGCCACAGTCCGACCAAACTTTTGAGTTGATCATCTGTTAGACGGAAACTGAAAGAAGCCCATTATATATATATATATAATATATATATATATATGCGTATGTGTTTATGTGTGTGGGTGCACGCGTGGGTACGCGTGGGTGTTCGTGCGTGTGCGTGTGTGTCGTCGAGTCAATGTTTGCTCTCTCATCACCTCTTGACACCCTGTGTTTGTGTGTGGAGGAGTGTTTAGGTGAGAGTGTTTAGGTGGGATCCATTCATTCGCCTAAAAATAAGAGAGAGAGACAGAGAGAAAGACAGGGAGAGAGCTCATGTACTTAATACTAACATTATCGTATTGTATTGGTTTCATATCATTGAATTCATAGACGTTAGAACCGTTAGCACGCTAGGTTAGATGCTTATGGGCATTTCGTACATTATTAAATTCTGAGTTCAAGCTCCGTCGAGGTCGACATTACCTTTCATTCTTTCAGAGTCCACAAATTAAGTACGAGTTGAATTATGTTCTGGGGTCGATTACATAGACCACAGGAAAATATTTGTAAAACTATATCTTTATGTTTATTTGAATTGATTAATTGGGAACTTACATCCTCATAGTTACTACCGCGAAATATTATCCAATACTTAGAGTAAGTTATCTCCTCTGCCCATCGATATATATATATATATATGGATATATACGTATATACGTATATAGATACATATGTATATGTACAAATATATAAATACACACGGACACACACACAGACACACACACACACACACATATATATATATACATACATATATACATACATATATATGTAATATACATATGTATATATAATTTATATGTAGATAATATACATGTATATATGTATATATGTATATAGATGTATATATCTATTTATATACATATATATATATATATTTGTATATATATGTATATGTATATATATGTAAATGTATATATATGTATATGTATATATTCTTATAAACATGTGTGTGTATGTTTGTGTATTTTGTATCTATATAGAAAGACAGACAGATAGATAGATATATAGATAGATAGATAGATAGACAGACAGACAGACAGACAGACAGACAGATAGATAGATAGATAGATAGATAGATAGATAGATAGATAGATAGATAGGCAAATAGATAGATAGACAGATAGATAGATAGATAGATAGATAGATAGATAGATAGATAGATAGATAGATAGATAGATAGATAGATAGATAGATAGATAGATAGTTACCATCGACTCGAAGTTGCCCAAAGAATGTATCTCTCACTCTACATCACCAAGAAATTATAATTGAGAAGGAGATTAAAAATTTAAAATACTAGCGTATCATAATTTGACATTCTTCAATTTATATCTAGAACATATAGACGCATGTAACCGTAAAAGTGAACAATCTTTGTTCAGTTAAGCGTCATATGTAATTATATAACGTCCTCATCTGGTTACGATTTGGTCGCTACTGAGATTTATGTCTATAAAAATTTAATAAACGGACAAAATATACGGTATACAGACAATATGGAACATTTGCTTTAATTTATTTCGTAGTGCATATATATGTTTCAATGATTCTTAACTTCGTTAGCCACTGTTGAACTAAAACCGACAGACTCCAGAGATTTAGAAAACATCGTTATATATGAAATAGAAAATTACATATTTATATATGTAAAATGTTATTTGCTAAAGATGTATAGATTGCAGATTCTAAATATTGGGAACTACGAAACATTAACAAAATATTGTCATTATTCCATTATCTCTTTTCTATAATGAAAACTAAGCCTGCTGCTTCTTTTCTCTTTGCATGTTTTCATATACAAACATATACGTTTCGACATGTTTAATATCAACTTGGCTTCATTTAATCTGGTATTATAAAATCTAAAATTTGTTTTCCTCTTGAGATAGAAATTTTTCTTGCCACTTTATTTCTTGACTCATATGAATCAGCAGTTCGTTATCCATAATTCAGCTTCCTTTTGGCTAATTTGTACCTCCGTTTTTTTTTTCTTCTTTTTTGTTAGAAATATGTGGAAGAAGATTTGATCTTAATACTGTTAGTCAACTTACAAATAACTTCTCAACTTTATTTTCATATAGTTCTTCACTATTTTGACTTATCCCAAACTTCTGCATTTTCGCACTTCTACTGAAACCGCCCCGATATAAGCTTAATGTCATGGATTTGCATAGGTTACAATGTGCTTTTGGCGAGATAATGTACAAATAAATTTATACTGTTTGCTCATTATTCTCTCTTTTTATTTACTAATCTGGTTTCTTGATTTCTTTATATTCATCTCCATGAAATAAATAACATTTTCACAATGCTTAGACGCCATTGAATCATTTCCGTTGTGTATTGTATTGCAAATTCTACTTGTATTATTTTAGTTAGCAATGGGTATTTTAATTAAATATTTGGTTACCCTTACTTAAGGAAGTGTATAACACGACATTAGAGAGTCATTGATATTTATTTTATACCAGAGGCCATCATAATACCAGCATCTCATGTTATTATAATCACTGTTGTCAATCAGGAAATGTCTTAAGGGAGATTTGTCTGGTATTTTGAAAAGATTGAGAAAATTAGGTAGCATTTAGTTCATTTGTTAGGCAGATGAAAATACAGTCTAATCACTACTTTAAATTGTCATAGAAATAAAGTGACGTTTTCGGTTATATGTTTTAGCAAATGAAAGCCATTGTTATATAACATGTATACTGTGGCACAGGAGTTATATACGTAAATAAAACAGAAATAATAGTACTCATTGAATTATCTCGTGTTTTAAAATCCGTGAGCACTTATACATACTGAGGTTAATTATTATGTGTCTCAGAGCAGCTCTAAACAATATTTTATATTGATAGAGTATTGAACCTGCTCCAATATAAATCATTACTTTTCATCGTTTCCTTATAACTTGAGACAACATTTCGATTTCTTCTTTCATTTGAAGGAAAAATTCATTTAGATTTCTTCTATATTTCACAGAGAAGTTCCGCGTGTCATTTTATTTATTTCAGCATCAAAATATATAGGAGATATACTTATATACTTTTTTAGCAGATATCGCAAATGAGCTGTTTACGTTTGTGTGGAACAGCTCAAACCAGGCGAAATTTGGTGTAGGCAATCTAATATATAAGTAGTTAACCGATCTATGCACTCAACCCATGGTATTGTGTTCCATATTGAATTATATCACCATTCAATAAAATACATTTCAATACATATTAAAATCGTTGTAAAGTCGTGCAAAATACTTGAAAGCATTTCCTCCGTTTTCTTTTCCGAGTTCAATTTCGGCCGAGGTCGGTTTTGTATTTCACCATTTCGGGATCGATAAAATAAGTTCGAGTTGAGCACTGGGGCTGATGTAATCGACTTTCCCACTCCCCCGAAATTATATTTTTGAAATTATATACGTATATGTGCATGTATATATACATGTGTTTATGTGTGTGTGTGTGGAGGGAGTGAGACAGACAGACAGAGACAGACAGAGAAAGACAGAGAGAGACAGAGAGAAAGAGACAATAGTTTGTAGAATACAAAATTCAGTCAAAAGTATATACAATCACTCCAGACACACCAATTGAAAGTTTTTAGTAAAAACGGGTTGGGATATCTGTGATCAGCTGACAAATCTGCAGGTTCTCCACGCGCATTCTATCTTTAGAATTCTACCAAAATATTTTTGAGCATTCGGATTCGTTTGTGTCACTGTCGTGGGACTAAGCTTCATGAGCTAGGATTCGTAACACGAGAAGTGCAATATCGATAAGATCTTTACAACTTCATCTGTCAAAGCTTGTGAATTAGATAACAGCGATAGAAAGTACTTTGAAATTAAGAGCTGAATTATATGCAAATGTAACTGATCGGAAGAGATACGTGAAAGCAAAATTGTGGATACCCAGTAATAACACACACACGAACTCGAAATGTAGGTCTTAACAGGTTGTAAAATACTGCTCAACGAATGCTCATAATTGGTAAAATTTATATTGGGTTGATGTAAACTGTTAGCCTGCTGCCCGGAAATTTTACCAAAATTTGAAACCAATATTTCTATTTCCAAACATTATGTCTGAAGGGAAAATAAAAGAAAAGAAAGAGAGTAATACTGAGTAGTTCCACTCACTTCTGAATTGATAACTCTGTGAATATATTATTCCACTTTTGGCAGAAGACCAGCAGTTTAAATGTTACTCAATATTGTTGTCTAACCTTCTGGTGATGACGCTAAGAGCGTAAAATATGAATAAGCGCAGTCAATGTCAACAATGTTTCTAAGCTGCATAACCTTAGCATCTAAGCTGCACGCTAAGTTAAGCTAGCGTTAGTAAACTTCAGTCTTCTGGTACCAACTCAAGATATTTAATGGCAATAAAGTAACCATTCCACAATATTTCTCAGGTGTGACAGGCATTTCTTGATTGTTGATACCATTACATACACATTTCCCTGAAGATGGTTATAATATATGAAAGTACTTGACATTGTATACAAATACAATGGTAGCATGTACAAATATGACTATGATTGATTAATGTATTTAGCTGTAAGTTATTTGACAAACTCTGAGCTTTCTAACCCACTCAGTATCTATTTCTGTATCCTTTCATACACACACACACATATATATATACACACACATACATATACATGTTATATATATATACATATATGTATATATGTATATGAATGTAACTATATATACATATATGTATATCTATATAGACATACACACGAATATGTACAGAACACATATACTACATATGACAGATCTTCAATCGACCTGCGTAAATGTTATTTCCGGAAGTTTGCTTCTTGTCAATATGAAAGCTAAAATTTAGTGAAGAAAAATTAACGCTAATTTGAGGAGTTAAGCTGAAAATATGGACTAGAAAACCGTACAAAACCAATTTCAATAATTCTTTTTTTTATACATGCAATAATTTATGTAATAATGGAAGATTTCAAATTGCGAAATTTTTTCGTCAAATCTAAAATTCAAATCATTGTAGTAGAAAATTCGGAGTAAAAATATTTACAAAATGTACTTCGCAACTTCAACTTCACATGAACCAATCAAAATGAATTTAAATTAAGGAAAATCTTTTTTAAAAAATCGTATGTGGCTATGTAAAAGTTAAAATTTTAGGTTATTTAAATATCTATTCTCCAGAAATAGTATGATCTATAAAATTTCATAGGAAATATTTTCAAATTTTAATTTCTGTCGAATTCTACGGAAAAAAATCGTTAGCAATACAAAATACTGCGTAATTACATATATATTTGTATTTCAATAAACAAATGATGTACATTTTCTTCAAGCATCACAAAACCAAGAATGAATTAATGTATAGACCATAGAATATAGAATTCCTAAAGGCGGCGAGCCGGCAGAAACGTTAGCACGCCGGGCGAAATGCTTACCAGTATTTCGTCTGCCGTTACGTTCTGAGTTCAAATTCCACCGAAGTAGACTTTGCCTTTTATACTTTTGGGGTCGATAATTTAAGTACCAGTTACGCACTGGGTTCGATGTAATCGACTTAATTCCTTTGTCTGTCTTTCTTTCTCCCCTCTATATTTATCCCCTTGTGAGTTATAAGAAATGTTAGTGCGCCGGGCGAAATGCTTAGCGGTATTTTGTCTGTCTTTTCCCTCTGAGTTCAAATTCCTCCGTGATCGACTTTGCCTTTTATCCTATCGGGGTCGATAACGTTAGTACCAGTTGCGTACTGAGATCAATCCAATCGACTCCCCCACCCCCAAAATTTCGAGTTTTGTTCCTAGAGTAGAAAAGTATATGGAATTCATAGACTGTAGAATATGGAAACTAAATATGGAGAAAATTACTTACATATCGTGTATATGATAGTACGTTAATATATATGTACGTGTGCGTACGTGTGTGTGTTTGATTCGTTTGTATGTATACATATTTTTGCTTGTCTAATAAATTCGTTCGTTTCCTTTATTTATTTTTTCTTTAGGCATTCATATTAATCTTTTCTGATGTTATTTGAATAAACAAATAATATTTTTATCGTAGAGTTTTTATGGTTTTTGTTGCTCTATATTTCCTTCACAAATTTTGTTCATCGTTTTTGAGATTTGAATAAATTTTACCTCTTTTTAGACCTACGCCAATGCAGTAACAAGTAGAAAACGACAAACAAAATTATCTGACAACGTAATATATGCATCCATACATTCATATATAGATGGGTACATAGATACAGACACACACACACTCACATACACGCAGGCACACACAAACAAACACACACACATACATAGTACACACACACACAAACATATATATATGAGTATGTGTGTGTATGTATGTATGTATTAAAATGAGACAAATCCAAAGGCTGTGTGGAATTTTCAGGACATTTATAAAGAGAAAGTTAATATTACAGCTGCTTCTTTATTGAGGATCTCCCTCCAACACAGACAATATGAAATGGCTAAATAGGGGGAAATAAGTAGGGTTCAATATAAGGAGTTATATGTAGTATGTTATAGTTGCAGTCCCATTATCCAAGGAACGTGGTTTGTATGTGTGGAAGAAATATTCCTTTTCCATGCTATGTAAATTCCAGTAGGAGTTCATATTTTGTCATTACAAATGGAAAGTGCGGAACCGTAGATTCCATGTGCTTTTCACCCAAAGAGGTTTTATGGTGTGAATGAAATTTTGAGAATGTAGTGGTAGTATTGAGTATTAGGTTGGCAACTAAATTCCCACGGTTTTTTTAAATTTAAATTTTTTAAAAGCTTTAATCAAAAATAACAACTAATTAATCAATAATCTAATCACCCTTGTTGTTTACAACTTCTTCCCAACGTTCAACAAGATTTTCAATACCTCGTTGGTAGACATCACCCGATTTCGACTCGAAAAATTGATCCAATAAGCCCTCAATTCTGCACCTAACTCCGCGCATAGCATTTGAAAGAGATTGAAAGAGGTGGAAGTCCGTTGGTGCCGAATCAAGAGAGTACGTTGGGTGTGGCAGCACTTCCTAGCCATGCGTTTAAATGGCTTCCTTGATCATATTTGCGATATGAGGGCGGGCGTTGTCGTGCAGCAGGACTCCAAGCTGCCGATTAGGCTTTTTCTCTTGAATACCCGTGTTGAGTCATTCCATCTGTTGAACATAGAGTTCCACGTTGATCGTTTGGTTCCATTCAAGCAATTAGTAATGGATAACCCCTTCACAGTCCCACCATACGCACAACAGAACGCCTTTCATCAATAAAAAGCACGTTTGAAACAGCTGTAGTGAACCTCAACCCATTGAGATATTGTGTATATATATATATATATATATATATATATATATATATATATATATATATATATATATGCATACGTATATCTACATAGTTACATCTACATACGCTGTGCCCACAGCGTATGTGGGCACAGGACATCATGAAACGTGTACAACGAAACAGGTAGCGGCCCTTCCATTTTGTTTTCACTTTCCTGTTTGTGTTAACAATTTTGACCCCACGCAACATCCAAAATTGTATTTACTTTGTTTTGCGGGAGCAACTGTTTTATCGAAAGCGTATCTTGTTAAATGTGCGAAATACGAGAGTAGAAAAACAGCCAATAACTCATAAAGCTTCGTTCTTTGCGTTGTTTGTCTAGTTTTCCATTTTAGTCCTTCGTTGTTCGAAAAAATAGTTCATATTTCATGTACTCGCACTTCGTATTTTTTGTTGCACACGTTTCGTGACGTCCTATACCCACATATGAATATAAATATATACGTATAGATGTAAGAATGTACATTTACGTATGTATATATGCATATATATATATATATATATATATATATATTATTTATATTATTATATGATTGAACGCCACGTATCCTCTTCCAACCGTATATATATATATATATATATATATATATATATATATATATATATAGTGATTTAAACGAATTATGCACTATCATTTTTCAGAACATGGCTAGTAACATAACAAAATTTCCACGAACGTACTAGAAGAATTGTTGATAGATACTGAAATAATATATACTAAAATAATGGATGATATAAACATTGCTACTAAGATCGAGTAAATTTCAATTAGATAATATAAATGGTGCAATGTGCGCGTAAAACACTGCATAAGGTTCAGAGATCAAACTGATCTAAATGTAGTAAAAATTTACAAAGAGTTTGACGTTAATAACCTGAAGAATTAAAATCGCATTAACGGTAATTCAATTCGGACATACAGACATACATCTCGATAGTTTTGTAAATATTTACTGAGACGCTTTACCTCTGGGAACGCAGTTAATGTGGTTACCTATATCGTCAAAATATATTTGAATGATATAAAATATTAAATTGATTGTACATGCGTCAATAGCGTAATCGATAAAAGTATAAATACTCACTTTCTAAATGCAAAAAAAAAAAATCTTAAGTTTGTATTTTCGTATTCAGGTACACATACATACATATGAACACATATCTACATGTATGAATGTATACATATAAATATGCACAGACATATACATATATATACACACACATCTATATGTATATGTATTAAAATATACATATAGATGTACGCAGAGTGTTGTATGATTACATAATAAGTAGAATATTCTTCAGAACATTTTATGGGCTTTAATTATCTAATGCTTATATAATGTCCTGAACGATATATATACTCTTTATGATTACTAGAAGCGTATATATATATATATTCATATTTATAACCGCTCCCTATGGTGTAGATGATGGTATGGTTTAATACCAACAAGAGGAGAGGCAGAACGAGGTTCACCCAGTTCGACATCGTCGATTTTTACCCGTCTGCATAAAAATTGCTATTGGTCAGGGCAATTTCCTTTGATAGGGGCTTCACTGACATAAGCGACAGCGACATAGGTATCATTATGGATGCCAGAAAAATAGTGCTGTTCTATAAAGGTGCTACCTAGGTCAAGTAATCCGAACCCATAGGCTCTTTCGACGTAGCGATGGAGGACTATGATAGCGCTAATATAAGCAACCTCATCAGGTTGTATATCGTCGATACCTTTAAGAAGAAATCCCCGTCTATCCTCTTTGGACTGTACAGCGATGACGCCCTGACCATCTTTTAAGGAGTGAACGTAAACGCATGTGTAGGTAGGATATTCCTTAGGCTACTAGATAAACACTTCACACGTTTACGTAGGTACGGACACATTTTTAACAGACACAACCTAAGTGTCTTTTTTAGCTGCGCCACCAATATTAAGAGCATTCTAGTTAACATCTCTAAGCCATGAGTAGAGGTAGGATGCTCATACAGGGTCTACAACACATGCCCAGTAGGAGACCATTGTGAAACCAAGGTGGTTGTCTATGAGGCTCAAATGATAGTCGAACCCAATAGCAGCAGAAAGAGCAGTAGCTTTCCCAACGACTACTACGGTAGTAAAAGTGAGAGCACCAACAGCGGCAATCCTAACAGAAATAGCAGCAGCAGCAGCATCGCCAGCAACGCCAGCGTCCCGAAGAGAAATAGCGGCACCACAATCGCTAAAGATATCAATAACAACAGCGACGGGTATCATCCACCATGATAGCTCCAGTAACAGCTCCAACAATCCCAACGACAATGGCCATAACACCACTAATAGCCGCACCATCACTGATGATGTCCCCTACGCCAGTATTGCCGGCACCGACGCCAGCACCAGCACCACCTTTAATGACGCCAACACCAGCAACACCAGCACCAATAACAGCGGTAGCAGCATCGTCAAAATCAACATCGCCAACACCCACAATACATCGGATGTTCCGGTAACTCGTTTAAGCAGCGCCTCTCCAACCACAGATCCTCCTTCAGAATTCCAGAAAGGAGATACCCTCGTCTCCCACTAGTACTCAACTGCTACTTATTTTATTGATCCCGAATGGATTAAAAGATGCTCCACTTCGGCAGAATTTGAACACAGAACGTAAATATAGGCGAAATACCGCTAAACATTTGGCCAGGCATGGTAACGATTCCACCAGCTCGCGGCCTTGTGTCGTAAAGTATATTGTTTTCGAGTTCTAGCACAAAGCCAGCAATTTTGGTGGTGGAGTTGAGTCGATTAAATGACCCCCCAGTGTCCAGGTGTTAATTATTTTATCGACCTCGAAAGGGGAAAGGCAAAATCAATCTCGGCAGCATTTGAACTCACATCGTAAAGACAGATAGAATACTGCTAAGCGTTTTGTCCGGTGTGCTAACGATTCTGCCAGCTCATTCTCTTACATTTCTATAATATTGAATATTGTATTGTTATGGGGCAATCCAGATGTTGACCTATGATGAGAGCTGCAGTCATCTCCTGATCGTTTCACGTATATAATGCAAGCAAGACACTTCCCTCCAATATATTTATACTGAAGTTCATGAGTTGTGAGATATTATCCTGTTAATTATAGCAGGTCGATCGATAACTTAACGCTTATCTGTTTGTCATAATAAAAATATGATTTCTAGTGCATGTATTTGGACCTTTTCTCCCCTCCGCCACTAGCACAACTGATTAACTCAATTCTACGAAGCATGCTACTGATATTTGTATTGATGTCTATATTGAAGTTTAACCTAAATCCAATGGGATTTGATCGCAAAATCTCAGGAGAAATAAGTAAATGCCCTCCAACACATTTATCTGCTGATGTATCATATATACAACGAAACTGTACAGTAAACAGTTACCGTACCATCACTCGCTTATAATTACATTATATATCTCTTAGTTCGTAAACGAAGTACGAAGCCAGTCTTCGATCTTTTTGTCACCCCTCAATCTCACACTTCCCCTTATATAATCAGGGCGGGATATGCATTCATATGAGAAAATATTTATGTGCTTGTGTCTGTGCGTGTGTGTGTCTTACTAACTCTTCCCTCGCGTTAGCGTTTTCTCTGTCTTTCTCATTCACCCTGTCTTTCTGTGTAGTACCACCATTTTCTTTGTAAAGACGTGTGTATCGATTGTTTAATAAACTACACACTCACACACACACATACACACACACATGCACACACACACATACACAACCACACTTGCACCTCTCTCTCTATTTCCCACCGTATATACACACACACTCATATATATATATATATATATATACATATTCTCAGTGTCCGCGCGCACTGTCGGGGCACTGGTTTGGACTTGATGAATAGAGAAAATTGAAAGCCTATGTAAATATCAGAAAAATACACGCGCGCGCACACACACACACACACACACACACACATACAAATAAACACACATATGTACGTGGTCATATTTATATATAAAAGTATGCTTATGTATGTCTTCGTGTATAATACGTATATGGCTATATGGTTGAAAGAATATATTTATATACGTGTATATGTATATAAGGTTTTGTGTTTCCGTTCATTTTTCATGTGGTCGTGTATGAACTTGTGCACGAGCGTGATGCTTAACTGACATTTCAGCTTTTTGTTTATACGCACATACATACACTCACACACACACAAAGATATGTAGACATATACACACATGTGTGTGTGTCTCTCTCTCTCTTCCTCTCTCTCTCTCTCTCTCTCTCTCTCTCTGTAAACACAGGTACATATGAAGCAGATGTCTATTTGTCTTCAAACAATTTCTCTCAAATTTCTGTCGTTTCGACAATCACCACTATATGTTTATATATAAATATCTATGTATATATATATATGTGTGTGTGTACATATTTAGTCGAGCAAATCGACCCCAGGACTTATTCTATCGGTCTCTTTTGCCGAACCGCTAGGTTACGGGGACGTAAACACACCAGCATCGGTTGTCAAGCGATGTTGGCGGGACAAACACAGACACACAAAGACACACACACACACACACACATACATACATATATATATATATATATATATATATATATATATATATATACGACGTGCTTCTTTCAGTTCCCGTCTACCAAGTCCACTCACAAGGCTCTGGTCGACCCGAGGCAATAGGAGAAGACACTCGCCGAGGGGACCACGCAGTGGGAATGAACCCGGAACCATGTCGTTGGTAAACAAGCTTCTTACTACACAGCCACTCCTACGGCTATACATATATATATATATATATTGTGTGTGTGTGTGCATTATACACGCTTTTCTGCACAAACTCACACCTGCAGGCAAAGATATGTATGTCTGCCTAATATCAACGTTGTGCAACGTTGTGCTAACGCTTTTCAAGTTAGAGAGAAACGTGTTTTTATATTTGCTATTTCATCCTCGGTTAAAAACCATTGACCGCGTTTCCGTTACAGCATGGTGATTCTGGAGAATTGTTTGTTACTTGAGAATATTTTCTGTTCTCTTTCAGAGTCCATTACAATTGCTGCTGGGTGTCTGATTCCGTTCTCTCGAATCAACCAAGATTTCTATGTCAAGAATTTATCTCGCATGTTAATTAGTATAACTTTTTGAGCCCTTGTTTCTAAATTCAGTTCATATTTATTATTATTATTATTATTATTATTATTATTATTATTATTATTATTGTTATTATTATTATCATCATCATCATCATTATTATTATTCATTATTATTATTATTAATATTATTATCATTATCATTATTATTATTATTATTAATATTATTATCATTATCATTATTATTATTATTATTATTATTATTATTTATTATGAACATCTGGCGCGCATTCATGCCCACGCGCGCACACACACACACACACACATAAAAATACATTCACGTGACATTTCAAAATTGTGATAGTATCTAACAAGTCAAATATTAGACTGAAAGATCGCGCTGAATACTTCTTAGTTATATAGGAGTTTCTACTGTGTAGTCTTCATAGAAAGCTCAAACTATGATTCTGTGTATGCGTGTGTATGTGTGTGCGTATGAGTGCGTATGTGTGTATGTGCGTGTGTGTTTTGTGCTTGAGTGCGAGTGTGCGTGTATATACTTTCAGTGATGTATAAATTCAGTGAATACACGAGTCTCACAAGTCCGCCTCTTCAAGGAACAGATGATAATTTTGTGTGGATCACATTAACAGCAAAAGGTTTACTGGAAAGCAGATAAACTCTATAAGCCATGCAGGGTAGCAAATGCTGTTTTCTCTCAATAAAACTGAACAGCATAAAATAAATTCATAAATAAATACACAAATACATGAGTCAAGCGTAAAGACAAGAGTATGAATGAATATAATGCATTATTTAAATAAAACTAAAATAATTTGATGGATGTTAATACGAGTAGAAGTGTTTAGTTAAAGAGCTGCAGTAGCGATTCTAATAAATTTAATAAAATCAGCATATGGGATACATAACAATTGCAGGTATTTTAAAATTCCAATATATTCCACATAAGGGTGTGGATGAGCTAGTGGTGCAGAGTAATGGTGAGATGTACTCCCAGATAATCTATTGTTTAAATGGAGTATAGCTGTCAACGAAATAAGTAATAAATTATAGACGGTTGAATAACTTGGTTCCTATTGTGGAAATAGAATTCTGAATGATAAATGTATATATCGGTGAAGAAAGATATATGTACACATATACATTGACCCAAACAATTGTCTGCACATTCACACAATCATACAGATACACATAAATATTTCATACAAATAAACATAGGGACACACTGATACACACAAACACACGTATATGCAATTAGATTTGTCTGTGTGTGTATCTATTATCTCATATCTCTACTTAGACGCATGTAAGGATATTCACGCGTATACATGGATAAATTCTATAAATGCATATATACCTGTATTTCTACTAAAATCTATATTATATGGTTTTACATGTGTGCACACTTATATACATAGATATCGACGTATACACACACACACACACACACACACACACACACACACACAGACACACATGCAAAAAAAATGATATATTTATAAATTGTTCGCATACTTACACATTTATACGGAAATGAACACAACCGTATATGTGTGTGTATATATATATGTATATATGTATATATGTATGTGTGTATGTATGTATATGTATATATGTATGTGTGTATGTATATATGTATATATGTATGTGTGTATGTATGTATATGTATGTATATATATGTATATACATATATGCATATCCATATATACACACACATATATATATAAATCCATGTATATATAAGCGTAGAATCAGCTGGGTGGTAAGGACCTTGCTTCCCAAAAACATTTTACTGGATTCAATCCCACTGTGTGGTACTTTAGGCAATTTTCTTCTCCTTTAACCTCGGGATGGCCAAAGTTGTGTGAATAGATTTTATAGACAGAAACTGAGAGAATCCCGTCTCATATATGTACCGCCGCTTGACAAATAGTGTTGGTGTGTTCACTCCTCCGTAACCTAGCAATTCGGCAAATAATACAGATAGAATAAATACCACGCTTTAAAAATCAAGTATTAGTCACCATTCATTTGACCAAAAATTCTTCAAAACCGTGCCCTATTTAATGACTGTAACAAAGAAAATATAAAGGAAAAAAAAAATATATATATATATATATATATATATATATTATATATGTATATATGTATGTGTGTATGTATGTATATGTATATATGTATGTGTGTATGTATATATGTATATATGTATGTGTGTATGTATGTATATGTATGTATATATATGTATATACATATATGCATATCCATATATACACACACATATATATATAAATCCATGTATATATAAGCGTAGAATCAGCTGGGTGGTAAGGACCTTGCTTCCCAAAAACATTTTACTGGATTCAATCCCACTGTGTGGTACTTTAGGCAATTTTCTTCTCCTTTAACCTCGGGATGGCCAAAGTTGTGTGAATAGATTTTATAGACAGAAACTGAGAGAATCCCGTCTCATATATGTACCGCCGCTTGACAAATAGTGTTGGTGTGTTCACTCCTCCGTAACCTAGCAATTCGGCAAATAATACAGATAGAATAAATACCACGCTTTAAAAATCAAGTATTAGTCACCATTCATTTGACCAAAAATTCTTCAAAACCGTGCCCTATTTAATGACTGTAACAAAGAAAATATAAAGGAAAAAAAAAATAATATATATATATATATATAGTTATATAATTAGGGTTCAGCAAAAAAATTTACTTTACCACTAACGAAATCTTGGGCTGTTGACAGGAATGTTGATATAGGTATGTATTTCTAGCATCTCTATATCTAACTAACCCAGAAACGGCGTTCTCAAGTAATCGATGTACGTGTGATCTTTCGTTATTTTTCCCTCTATACCTACGAGAATTGTTTTTGAGTATACATTGTTTGGGAGACTCTTCTTATAGTAGAGGAAATAGCTAAATTCTTTGGCTGCTATTTCTAAAAGTTCGGTGTGTGGTAAAGTAAAATTTGTTTGTATATATATATGCACATACATATAAATATATATTTATAAAGAAAGAAACTTACACAAACAGTACCTTACCTGTGTTTTGCACAACAGCGAGAATTATGACAGAGGTATCCAATTATATTGGGGTAAAGATTTATGCGTATTACATATAGACAATTATTTTCAGTACTCTTATGAAATTGAATAGGTGCTGGGGAACAGCTAAAAATATTGATATCATGTTCTCTTTTCCATATCAGTATCAATATCTATAGCTATCTGTTTATCTGTCTTTCTGTTTATCTCTGTATGTTCGTCCATATGCGTATCTACCTATCTATACAACTTTTATTTTTATTTACTTTTTTATTCTACGTTCAGTTCACGCGTAAAAGAAAACTACACGCACTCATATATTTTAGTTTCTGCTGCACAGAAGCCAGCTGTGACTCAACAGTTCGGAGAAACTCTGTCTTCATTTGAAATTCCGGCAGTATTTCAGTAAATTCTCTGCGAAACTTTGAAACAATGCTAACATCAAATATATCATAATTACATACTGTACGATACTGATACCATTGTTACTAAGGCCCAGCAACTTATTAATGTAGTCTATACAGTTGCCAACAGAGGAAAAATAATATTCAGTATTCCCATACAGAGTAAATATATATTTCGTTATTGCCCACAGGCGGCTAAACACAGAGGGGACAAACAAGGACACACAAAGGAATTAAGTTGATTAGATTGACACCAGTGCGCAACTGGTACTTATTGAATGTACCCGGAAAGGATGAATGGCAAAGTCGACCTCGGCGGAATTTGAACTCAGAACGTAGCGACAGACGAAATGCCGCTAAGCATTTTTGCCCGGCGTGCTAACGTTCTTGCCATCTCGCCGCCTTACTCAGAGTAAATATTTATTTCTTTATTGCTCTAAGAGAGCTAAACATAGAGGGGACAAACAAGGACACACAAAGGAATTATGTTGATTACATCGACCCCAGTGCGCAACTGGTACTTATTGAATCTACCCAAAAAGGATGAAAGCAAAGTCGATCTCGGCGGAATTTGAACTCAGAATGTAGCGACAGACGAAATACTGCTAAACATTTCGCCCGGCGTGCTAGCCTTCTAGCCAGCTTGCAGACTTATACAAAGTAAATATTTATTTCGTTATTGCCAACAGGGAGCTAAACATAGAGGAGACAAACAAGGAGTGACAAAGGAATTAAGTTGATTACATCAACCGCAGCGCGTAAATGGTGTTTATTTAGTCGACCCCGAAAGGATGAAAGGCAAAGTCGACCTCAGCAGAATTTGAACTCAGAACGTAACGGCAGACGAAATACCGCTGAGCTTTTCGCCCGGCGTGCTAACGATCCTGCCAACTCGCCGCCTTATACAGAGTAAATATTGCGTTCTCCCAGATCATGATGACAGATATTTTAAGTGATCGAAATCTCGTGATATACGGAGATAAATTAATGGCCTTCCTTTCTACCTGAACTAAGATGAGTATATACGCATTCTGAGCATTTTTGTAAGTCGTTGACTGTAAATTGTGTATTTCTCGGGATGCTAGTAGGCGCAGTAAAGTCCATTCTATAACTACTGATTGGAACGCAGAGTGAATCTGACTGCTAAGAATTACAATTCTTAGCCATAGGTAAGTACATTAGTACTAAGAAGGACTGACTGAGAGATTCATTTATTGAGTCGGATGAATTTCAGGAAACAAATAGTCAGGTAAATAGATTGTTATATTAAACTATCAGATAGACAGACGGTTAGTTAGTTGCAATCAAGGATAGATATCTATGCTGACAAAGGAGCGGTAAATGTGTTGATGGTAGATCGATCGTCGATATATATATATATATATATATATATATATATATATATATATAATATATATATATATATAGAGAGAGAGAGAGAGAGAGAGAGAGAGAGACAGAGACAGACAGACAGACAGACAGAGACAGATAGACGGATGGATGGATGGACGGACGGACGGATGAATGGATGGATAGATAGATAGATAGATAGATAGATATATAGATAGATAGATAGATAGATAGAAAAATGGATAGATACATAGAGGGATAGATAGATAGATACATACATATATACATAGAGCGAGTGATTGATTGGTTGACTGATTGATAGGCAGTTAAACAGAAAGTTACGTAGGCGGATTGATTGATAGATTCAATGATACACAAGTGACAACCAGATATGTGTGTAGATAGTGATTTTGGTATAATGCATGTTTGCAAGTGTATGTATTGATATACGTATACACACACACACACGCACGCACACACGCGCGCGCACAAACACACACACATACACACATATACATATATATATATATATATGTCAGCAGCCATGCATGTATGCCTGTGCGTATATTTATGTCCAATTGCTCAATAAGGAATTTATGCATGCATGCTTGCTTGCGAGTATAATTGTGTGTATGCGCATGTGTATATAAAGGTAAGCCTATTAATGTTCCTGTATGTATGCTTGCGTGTAAGCATGTATTTTTCTCTTTTTTTTTTTTTGTAATGCGTGCGCTGGAATATGTTGAGTGATACCCTGGTCGATATTCTGCCTTACACCACCCACTACCACCCTGGGACCATTTTACACTTTGTGATCATTTTCCTCGATTTCTCATCCTTTATCAGTGAAATCATCAACCGACAAATCATCTCTTCACTTTCTTCCACAACGACACCATCACCTCTTCACAATTAAACTCATCCCAAACACTCCCCCATCTCGTCCACCATACCTACTATGATTTCCCTCAGCATCAGCAGCAGTAAGAGCATCGTTGTTTGTATCATCATCATCGTCGTCGTTACCGCCATCATTATTATAGTGATCATCATCATCATAATGGCTATCATCATCATCATCATCACCACCATCATCACCATCAATATCATCCACATCAACATCGTCATCGTTATCACTATAATCACTGTCACAATTATCGTTATCATCGCCTTTGTCATCGTCATCATCATCATAATCATTATCATCATCATCATCATCATCATCATCATCATCATTATCATCATCATCACCATAATCATCATCACTATCATAATCATCATCATAATCATCATCATCATAGTCATAATAATAATAATAATAATAATCATAATCATCATAATCATCATCATCATCATCATCATCGTCGTCGTCGTCATCGTCATCATTATCATCATCATCGTCAATTATCACAATTATCGTCGTCGCCTTTATCGCATTCATCTGCATCACAACCGCTCCATCTCCTTCTTAAGCACCTTCTTTCCGTTTTCCTTCTTCGCATACAGCCATCTCTTTATAGTCACCATCGACGCCATTAACCGCCAGTGCCACCATTGTAAGTTGTACTAACATTATCTCCACCTCATGGCCATCACCGGTTATTCCCACTCCACCGCAACACGGCATCACAACTACCGACAATATTTTCACCCAAATCGTCCTTGTCATCATCATCATCATCATCATCATCATCATCATTATCATCGTTATCTCCATCCTTTCCATCATCTTCGTAATCATCATTATTACCATTATAATTTTCATCATTGTTATCGTCATCATGATCATCAACAGCCTTATCATCACCTCCTCCTGCTAATCATCAACATCATCATCATCATCATCATATCATCATCATCATCATCATCATCATCATCATCATCGTTATCCTCACTTCTTCCTCTTCCCCATCATCTGCATCGTCATCGTCATCATCAACATCATTATCATCATTACATCTTCTGCTTCCAACCTTCCTCTTCCTTCTCCTCCTCCTCGTCATCATCACTTCCTTCTCATCACCATCATCATCATCACCCCTTCCTCCACATCATCATCATCATCATCGACGTCATCATCATCATCATCACCTTCTCCTCATCACCATCATCATCACCTATTCTTCTTCCTCAACATCATCATCGTCATCAACATCATCACCTATTCTTCTTCCTCATCATCAACGTCATCACCATCATCATCACCTCTTCCTCTTCCTCATCATCATCATCGTCATCAACATCATCACCTATTCTTCTTCCTCATCATCAACCTCATCAACATAATCATCACCTCCTCCTCATCACCATCATCCCCACCTCTTCCCCTCCTCCTCTTCCCCTCCTCCTCTTCCCCTCCTCATTATCATCAACATTATCATCAATGCCATTACTATATCCGTATCCTACAGCAACGACCGCCACACACGAATGCACCTCTACCGCTATGGCATTCTGTCCTTCCGTATACCCGTCTTTCTGTCAAGATGCTTATATTTGAAGAATGTTTTTGCATACTCAGTAATGCTGTTCCTTGACGATCAGTTTTAAGTTGCGTAAAAGTAGTTTCAGGAATTCGTAACCCAAGAAGTATACATACATACAGACAGACACAAATGTATATGGATATATTCGTGGAACTTCGTCAGTTATGACAGCGTGGGTTCCAGTTGATCCTATCAACGGAACAGCCCTTAAGGTACCCTTAACGTAGTACTCGGTGAGATTCAACGTGACACAGACTGTGACAAGGCTGGCACTTTGAAATACAGGTACAATAGAAACGGGAAGAAAGAGCGAGAGAAGTTGTAGTGAAAGAGTACAGCAGGGTTCACCACCACTCCCTGCCGGAGGGTCGTGGAGCTTTATGTGTTTTCGCTCAATAAACACTCACAGTGCCCGGCCTGAGAATCGAAACTGCGATCCTACGACCGCGAGTTCGCTGCCCTAACCACTAGGCCATTGCTCATCCAATTTGTTTATATATATAAATATATGTGTGTGTGTGTGTGTATAAATATATGTATGTATGTATGTATGTATGTATACACTCACCAGCAAACTCATATATGTGTTCCTTTCTCTTTCTGACTGTGTATGTATGTGTGCCTCTGTGTGTGTGCCGCGTGTGTGCGTGTTTGTGTGTGTGTGTGCGTGCGTGTGTGTGTGTGTATGTGTGTTTATGTACCTATGTACAAGTGACGATATCGAAGGTGAGATGCTGGTGGCTGTGGTATTATGATGGTGATGCATGTTTATATTTAAAGATATAGCTGATAACTATATTGCATGTCACGATAAGGAATGTGATGACGTCATGCTTTAGTCACAGGTGCTTCACGATAATATGAAAACCAATAACCTTAATCAATAAATATGAATATTAACTCATTAATCACAAACATAGCCTTCAACAATTACGCTTAAATGTTTTCCATTCTGCAGTATAACAAGATGTGCTACGCCATATTAATTTTCACCGTTTTGTTATTGAGCGAGGAAGAAATATTGTGATGGTCTATCTGCTAGAAATAACAACCGAGATATTATTAAACCACATATCTCTGCTGAAGGACACATTATAATATAGTCCTATGTACGCCATATTAATTTTCACCGTTTTGTTATTGAGCGAGGAAGAAATATTGTGATGGTCAATCTGCTAGAAATAACAACCGAGATATTATTAAACCACATATCTCTGCTGAAGGACACATTATAATATAGTCCTATGTACGTTTTGATCGTAGGCGTTATCTGATACGAGCTGTTAACGAGACAACAGCAACAACAATAGCAGCTAAAACGACAACAACAGTAAGAACATAAACACGGCAGAATGAAATGTCTGAAATAGCAGTCAACAATCCTTGACATTTATAAGAAATGCCTTTATGTGAAATGAAAAGGGATGGAGGAAAGACAGGATGTCAGTAGCTAGAAATTAATCTTTGTTAATCGTCTTACTACCTCTGACTTGATATAGTGCTAAGCAGCAACAACAGCTACTACTACAGCAACTGCTGCTGCTGCTGCCCCTAATACTACTACTGCTAATAATAATAATAATAATAATAATAATAATAATAATAATGATAATGATAATAATAATAATGATAATAATAATAATAATAATAATAATAATAAGAAGAAGAAGAAGAAGAAGAAGAAGAAGAACCGCAACGACAATAACACAACGCGAATATAAAAGGAGACGTGACAATGTGGCCAGATACGTCCACTGGCTGTTGTGCGGTAATGCAAACCTCGAGAACAATGCTATGAACACAAGACAGAGGGAGTAATGGAAAACGAACAGTGCAAAATTGTCTGGGATTTTAAGATATACTGCGACCAAGATAACCAAATATCGTGCTCACCCATAAAAATGATAAAGATAACAGATGTTGCAATACTAAGCGATTCGAGGGTGAAATGTAAGGAAACAGAAAAGATTGAGAAACCTAGCTATTGCGGGATGAGATAGAAAAGTTATAGACCATGACGATAGCAATGGTGATACCGGTAGTAATCGGGGCATTAAGAGCCGTTTCCAAGGAATATTGGAGCAGTTGTCAGGTTCGAGGTGATCCAGAAGTAGATCTCGCATTCTAAAGAGATTAATGCCTCTTTAGGTCAGAGGAGAAGGCAATACTTAAAACCTTTGGTAACTTGTTGTTGCCTGCTTTTAAGTAAAGAAAAACCCGTAATTAAGAACTATCCGAGAGTCTTACATAATAATAATAATAATAATAATAATAATAATAATAATAATAATAATAATAATATTAATAGTAATAATAATAATAATAATAATAATAATAATGATTCAATAACAGTGAGTTTTTTTTTTTCATTTTACAGTTATGTAGGGAGTGCATAGAGGAAAATAAAGTTGGCAGGGCTATCTTCTTTTTAGTTATTCCTTCGATTTGATCTGTGCGCTGGAGGAGTGTTTACAATAAATCCAGAAATCTTTAATAAACCATTTCAGCAAACGGATTCTTCTGTAGTTTTGCCAAGCATAATAAAGGATATCTGTTGGGCAACAGCGAGCCAACGTGTGTAGCTCACTCTGATCGATTGACATGCTAAAAATAGCAGCTATATTTCTCCTTAAATCACACACCTTGCTGTCTTAAACAAAGGACGTATTAAATAACGTAGTCCTGCTCACAACTATAAAATAGCAGAATCGTCATAGCTGCAAAGCCTTTGATCATAATTCTGCTTTTGCAGATGTGACCTAAGGCTGAATAGCAACAACAAATAGCAACAGTTCATTGCCAACTTAAAGAGTAACATCATACAAGACCGGTCGTGGTATTGTATAATTAGCCATCAAATTGTATTTATTGTGGTGCTTTTGACTTTAATGAATATCTTCTCCCCAAAGTGGCTATCAATCAACAAAATGCGTCGTCATAATGAACCTTTTCGTTGTTTAGAATCCTGATTAGACCTGATCGAACGTAACTGAGATCAAAAGCAATCCAGCCCTGAAAACACCGTCTGATTTGTTTGTCTGTTTCTTTGTCTTTTATTAGCCTATCTCAGAATACATTACCAATTGTATATTACCCGGCCATTTTAAAGACCTTTGCGTGTGATATTGGGGTGACGCACCGCCAAACATTAAATTGATGGTTAGAATATTTTACGATATTCGTTTCGGTTTCTGAGCTCAGAGTTCCAATCCTAGCAACAATAATTTTCCTTTTTTATTTTCTGGTGTCGATAATGTAGAGTATCATTCAAATATTTATTTCTTTACTACCCACAAGGGGCTAAACACAGAGGGGACAAACAAGGACAGACAAACGGATTAAGTCGATTATATCGACCCCTGTGCGTAACTGGTACTTATTTAAAAGACCCCGAAAGGATGAAAGGCAAAGTCGACCTCGGCGGAATTTGAACTCAGAACGTAGCGGCAGTCTAAAAACGGCTACACATTTCGCCCGTCGTGCTAACGTTTCTGCCAGCTCGCCCCCTTCAAATATTGATATAGAATTATCTCTCCCATTATTTACATTTTGAAATAGGCTACGCAATACCATGGCCCGTGGGGATCCATTCACTTCGATTTTTTCCAGAAATTTAGAAGGGTTAGGAGAGTGGTGAGCAATATTCTGTAACAGAAACTTATTTGCAATTGGAACAGAGCGATTTGCAATATAACAAGGCACGGTAATAATGAAGAATAACAAGTGTGATATCAGGAAGATTTCATTGATTATTCCTGTGTGCCAACCGACCGTGTATGGGCTCCCAAATCGTAATTTATTGAAATAGTGAAAACTTGTGAGAAACCTGAACGCTTTTACATCAGGCTGTTGATTCTGATGTGCATTGACATCACAAATGGGTGGGAAATTCGTGACAGAACTGTATAACTTTGAGCTATATTTCCTATCCAATATCGACCTTATATTATATAACAATATTGCGACACAGCTTTTTCCTTTAACTCAAGTGGTCCTGCTTTATTCGGCAGTATCCGGGTTGATATAAAAGAAGAACTACAAAACATTCAAACGGTACTTGAACAAGTTCATGCAAGTAATATTGAACTAAACGACAGCTGGATGCATTTCGGTTAAGAAAATCTCCGTATTAAAGTGACCTATGATGTTCTAAGACATGATTTGAAATACTATTCCACGTAGCGTTGTTAACTTAGATGTGACATGGGCCAATAAAGGCCAACGCCGGTCGATGTCTACCAAAAGTTAACAACAGAGACTCCACATGGTTATTTCATTATTCTTACGACATTACAGGTTCTTCACGGAATCATAATTACCAAAACGTTAGGTATTGTCACAAATACGGCTGAGATTATTTAACTATCGTTATGGAAGCATTGCTCAGTGGTTAGAGCGTCGAGCTTACGATCGTGAGGTTGTGAGCTCAAATCCCAGACCGGGCTGCATGTTGTGTTCTTGAGCAAGACACTTTATTTCACGTTGCTCCAGTTCACTCAGCTGTAGAAACGAGTTGCGATGTCACAGGTGCCAAGCTGTATCGGTCATTTCCTTTCCCTTGGATAACACTGGTGGGGTGGAGAGTGGAAGCCGGTATTTATGGGTGACTGCTGGTCTTCCGTAAGCAACCTTGCCCGGAATTGTGCCTGGGAGAGTTACTTTCTAGGTGCAATCCCATGATCTGTGTTGTGACCGAAGGGGGTCTCAGAGAAGGAAGCATTCATAAAGGAAAACTTAGTTTATATTTAATCCTTTGACAGCACATCTGTGTCATTATATAAAGTTTTAGGCCAGTGGAGTCATTTGTATAATGTTTATTAATCTTGTATTGCCACCCTTTCATTATTTCTTTCCTTTTCACATTTTTCTTCAAACGTTTGCTTCTCCATACGAAAACGGCCATGATTTGTTTCAGTTACTATTCTCGTTATATCAACTATGTTATGGTTAATGTTTATTGTGAAGAACGTGTTCGATTTTATAACCAAAGACCCACTGGTTAGGATATTTGGGGGAAACGCTGATTTACATTTACAAGAACCGCAATGATTTTTATCATAATGTCGTGAGAATATTACAATTGGTAGATAGAGATAAAATACCTCAATGTAGCTTGTTTCAATTGCATGTTAAAAACATTTCCGTTCACTAACGACTCTAATATAACTAAAAACAAAAAGAAATGGAATACATACATACATACCCTTGTTCTTCCCCAACTAAAAATCTGCGATCCTTATATTTACACAAGAATAATATGTTGGTTGGGTTCAATTAATTAGTGCCAATCATAAGATTTGTAGATTTTTATCGGTGTGGCAAATTGTTACTTGAGTGATGGGAATTAATATTCCTTTCATCGATGCCAGCTAGATTATATGTCAAAGAAACCAAAGAGGAAACTGTCCACGCTAGTTAAGCTTGAACTGAAACCAGTGAAGAACGGAATTAGATGATACAATAAAAAGGGAATCCATGTATTATCTATATATTACGTTGCTATTGTAGATCATTCAAGATCACGCTTTCTTGATTTCAATCCTTGGTTGGAGTTCTTTATCTTCATTTAACTTGCTAATGTCCTTGACACATGTTTATTACTGATGCAGTTTTGTTTCATTCTCACTATAAATCCGAGGCCTTCACGTGACATCCCTTATATCTCTCAGTGTAAGAAATCAATATATAAACTGGTTGTTATCTGCTATATGCAGTAGCAATAATCAGATTTTAGAAAGTGACATTTATTTACAATTTCTCGAAGCATCTAACACCTGATAATTTAGTACGCACGATACAGGTGGGGAGGCGGCGTGAATTTGCTAGCTCCTACTTACAAAACGCATTCATATATTCTTAAAAATAAAACTAAACAAATATATATACATATTTGTGAGTAAATGTAAGTATATGTATGCGTGCATGCGTGTATACGAAAAGCTCTTATTCTCATGAACTTGGCATGCTCCACCATTAACACCAAAGATAAGCATATCAGACGCTCTCATACATAGATACCGAAGGCAAAATTAGCAGGAATCTTCTTTATGTCTATATGCTTCACACCATACATAAAATACATAATAAAATCGATAGTAAAAACTAAGGTCAAAGATCGTATGAAATATATAAACTATGAAGGGGAACAATAATAGCTGCGTAAAAATATGTTTTGACCCCTAATATGCGTTGGAAGTCCTGTATTCGGACATTTTGTAACTGTATCCCAAATTCCAATGAAAAGCATAGAGAAAGAAATAGCCGTTTTGGCAGTAGTACAAGACAGGCTTTTCGACCAAATATAAAAATAAATAGACAGTCAGAAAATTTCTAAACCTTTGCCATGAGAGTTTCACAGTTTGTTTCCGCTTGGCACCGACAAACCTAATTCTTGCCACCTCAAGCTCAAGCATTCCATAACATGGACACATCTCTTATACTCCAACAGGATAATTATATTATCGTGAAAATTATTCTCCTGTCCTCCCAAGACCGAGATAGCTGCGTCGGGATAGCATTTATCATGCTACGGAGGAATTACCTTGAGCCTATATTTACTCTTTTACTTCTTTCAGTCATTTGACTGCGGCCATGCTTGAGCACCGCCTTTAGTCGAGCAAATCGATCCCAGCACTTATTTAATCGGTCTCTTTTGACGACCTGCTAAGTTACGTGGACGTAAACACACCAACATCGGTTGTCAAGCGATGTTGGGGGGACAAACACAGACACACAAAGAGACACACAAATATATACAAATACATATATACGACAGGGTTCTTTCAGTTTCCGTCTACCAAATCCACTCACAAGGTTTTGGTCGGCCCGAGGCTATATTAGAAGACATTTGGCCAAGGTGCCACGCAGTGGGACAGAACTCGGAACCACGTGGTTGGTAAGCAATCTGCTTGCCACACACATTAAAAACAAACAAGAAAGCATACAGCCTTACACTGCAGATTACTGGCGTTGTTTAGTGACACCACACATAATGCTATTTTAAAAGCCCCTTGCAGCAGAATTGTCAGCTAGATGGAAGCAGAGTATAACAGCAGGATCCTCAGTGCCCGTATTCGTTTCATCAACTAGCATTACGTCAAAGCTCTTCAGAAAAACAAAAACAAAATCAGCTGTAATTGTCTCATCTATATATATATATATAAAGCTGAAGTTGTCTGTGTATGGCAGGTTTGGTAGCCTTCAACTAACACTATCTCCTCCGAGACCCTGCGGCGCAAGTTGACCAAAATTGAAAGTATGTTAGAAGAAGGCTAGCTCTTCCTTCCATAGAAGAAAAAATTCAAATCGGACCATGTTATTTTGAAGATATTTACATCAAAAGGTGCTTTTTTTCTATGAAAATCCCTATTTTTTACGATTTATTGACTGCTGTGTCGCCATTTTTCAGGTGTATTTCAGCCAGAAAAATGTTCACTTAAATAGAATAACAAGCTACACAATGTAAAATTTTTACTTTTCAAAAATTCCAATTCTAAAGGGTCGAAACAAACCCGAGCAACGCCGCGCGATTCTGTTAGTTTTAATAAACATCGTTAACTTTATTATGATGATTTTCCGCATATTTTCAGAAATTTGATTACGGAAAAGTTTATATTCTTAGAGGAATGCCATTGCAGTATTGTGAATGGAAGATATCGTAATATGTATATGACTGTTATTTGATTTACCGAATACGGTAAGATAAAATGAGAATCGACTACCAAATTAAACTAATCAAGGTGAGGCAATTAATCCAGTACGTTAACTTTCTGCTCACACTTTGCTGTCAAGAGACAAATAATTTCTAACTTTGGCACATTTTCATACGTTTGGAAGAAAGTGCTATAATCGATTCAATCTCAAGCATTGTAACATTTTAATATATTTCACCGACACATAATAGATAACATGAAATAGCGATGCTGGCAAGAATTTTTGTTGAAAACGGTGAAATTACATCTTGGTGGATATTTTATCATGCGTGCTAGTATTTCTGGAAGCCTACAACTATGCTTCCAAGTCTTGAAGATGCTGGCACAAACAGAGTACGAGAAGGTTAAATAATGGCAAGTCATAAAGTACATGATGAGAAAATATATGAAAACTACCTCAAATATACTAAGTTGTTGGACAAGTAAGTACTTGACTTTTCATGAATTCGTACTACACACAAGAACGTAGTAACGGCAAGAACCTAATAAAAATAATAACCATTGATGTTTACATCAATACTGGTGTTATTCATATAAATTAAACTTTCTCTCGTAGACCCTGTTTAACCAAGGATAAATGCCAGAATTAACTGAACAGTATTATATTC
>NC_043001.1:93984402-93986902 GCF_006345805.1 Octopus sinensis | reverse complement strand
AGTCCATCGCAACGTTACTCATTTTTGCCAGCTGAGTGGACTGGAGCAACTTGAAATGAAGTGTTTTGCTCAAGAACACAATGCGTCGCCCGGTCCAGGAATCGAAACCACAATCTTACGATCATGGTGCTAGGACCCTAACCAATAAGCCACGTGCCTCCACTTTGAGATGTATAGTTTCTACTTTTTAGTGGGAAGACCCAACATATGGAAAGTTCTTTCATATGTTTCTATTGTGAGTTTATAGTTAAATTAATGGTATTTATAATTGTTAAGTTAGGAGCTGAGCATTGCCTTGTTTAAATTGTGGTATTGGTTTTGTGGATGACTCGTCATAGCCTTCGATTTGCGGCACTCCTCGGCGAGGTGGCAGAACCATTAGAACTCACGGAGTGTTTATCCGTTTCGTGGATTCAATGTCAAAGCAACTGGATTTGTCAAAGCAACTGGACTCGTGACGCGGTTGAGGTATCTGAGAGATCTCTCGCTATCAAAATAAACCATGCATTTAATTCATTGGTGACTGAGTTCTACTTATGTTATACTAGTCATTTCCCATACACAACTTATGATCATTTCCTTGCCCACAAGTATGCAGGTCCGGAGCAAGAATTTATGCAGATGCCAGGTAGTTTTCCTTATATTTCAGTTGGCCCTCTCCGTTGAAGTCACGGCTACAGAATTGGATCGATATAATTCAAATTATGTATCATTACAGTCCGTTGTCAGAACTCAAAGGACTGCAAGGCGGCGAGTTGGCAGAAAAGTTAGCACACTGGACGAAATGCTTAGTAGTATTTCGTCTGCCGCTACGTTCTAAGTTCAAATTCTGCCGAGGTCGACTTTGCCTTTCATCCTTTCAGAGTCGATAAATTAAGTACCCGTTACGCACTGGGGTCGATATAATCAACTTAATCCGTCTGTCTATTCTTGTTTGTCTCCTCTGTGTTTAACCCCTACTGGGTTGTAAAGAAATAGGTATTTCGTCTGCCGCTACGTTCTGAGTTCAAATTCCGGCGAGGTCGATTTTGCATTTCATCCTTTCGGGTTCGTTTAAATAAGTACCAGTTACGTACTGGGGTCGATATAATCGACTTAATCTCTTTGTCTGTCCTTGTTTGTCCCCTCTATGTTTAGTCCCTTGTGGGCTGTAAAGAAATAAGAAACGCTAGCACGCCGAGCGAAATGTTTGGTGGTATTTCGTCTGCCGTTACGTTCTTAGTTCAAATTCCGCTGAGGTCGAATTTGCCTTTCATCCTTTCGGGGTCGATAAACTAAGTACCAGTTGCGTACTGGGGTTGATCTAATCGACCGGCACCCTCCCCCAAAAAAGTTTGAGCTTTGTGTCTAGAGTAGAATAGAACGTAATGGACTGCAACCGATACTACACTAAATCGTCTGCTCCCCACCCCTCTCCACAAATCACCCTATCCATCACTCGGAAATGGTTCTCTTTATTGCCTCCGAAATGATAAAAGAAACTTTATTTCGGCCTGATTTGAATATAGAGTGCAAGTAACTGTAAAAGAATAACAAAATACTGCCAAGTAGTCGATCGTTCTATGTAGCAATCTGTCATTTCACCTGTAGAGACTAAATTCCTTATCCAATAGAACCACTAACCTCGAAAAGCTTCTATATAGTTTCCCCTTACCATATTTCAGTTGGTCCGACACATAGCTAGGATAGGTGGAGGAGACCACCTTCGGTCATTAATGACCATGGGATTGCACCTAGAAAGTTACCCTCCGAGGCAAAAAGTCAGGGCAAGGTTGTTTGTGGAAGGCTGGCAGTCGCCCATGCATACCAGCCTCTCCTTTCCACATCACTGATGTTATCCAAGGGGAAGGCAAAGGCCGATACAGCTTGGCACCAGTGATGTCGCTAGGCATTTCTAGAGCTGAGTGAACTGGAGCAACGTGAAATAAAGTATCTTGTTCAAGAAAATACACACAGCCCGGTCTGTGAATCAAACTCACAACCTCACGATCGTACGCTCTCCGCTCTAACCACTGACCCATGCGCCTTCAACATGGCTAGGATAGCAGATACATTAAAGCATAAACTCTTAAACTGTTCCTACATTTGACCTACATTCATAGTAGTTTCAATTTTCATTTTGGCAAAATGGCATGAATTTCGGGGGAAGAGATGAGCCGATTACATAGACCCTAGCACTGAGCTGGTACTTATTTTATCGATCCCCGAGAGAATGAAAGTCGACCAGAGTGAAATTGGAATTCAGAACGTAAATACGGGCGAAACACTGGTAAGTATTCTGCCGAGGGTTTTAATGATTCTGCCACCTCGCCGACGAGTGCCGCAAACGAAGGCTATTATGACTAGGCTTTAAAAGGGCGCATTTATTTTATTATCATGTATCTCGAAGCAATAAAAGAGGAAAGAAAGTTGAGATGGGTTGGGCAGCGTTGGGAAATTTCAATAAGAGTTGTCCTGGGGTTATACATTAGCAAAACAATAACAGTTATCTCGATAAAAA
>NC_043001.1:93946902-93981902 GCF_006345805.1 Octopus sinensis | reverse complement strand
ACAGTACCTCGGTGAGTGTGTATATTACATGGTATACAACTAGCGTATGTGTGTGGTGTGTGTGTGTGTGTGTGAATGGAAAAGGAAGACAGAATGACAGAGAGAAAAACAGGAGTCTGATCTTGAGTAAGTGTCTGTTTTAATCGATGCGAAGGCGAGTGTTCGTTTGCAGAGAAGCATGCGTTGTACAGATATGTACGTGTGCATTAGCATGTGTATGTGTGTGTCTGTTTGTGTGTGTGTGTGTGTGTGTGTGTTTAATGATTTGTGTTTTTTGAATGTGAGTGTACGTGACTGTAGGAGAATTATATACGTTCGTATTTCGTGTGTTCGTTAGCTCATGTCTTGTAACGTGTGTACATGTGAATTGTACATTTGCCTGTGTGTATGAATCTGCGTGGCACCCTATTATGCACCAATATGTATCTTTGGTTACTTGTGTATATATAGATGTATAGAGCATGTGAAAAAAAAGAGATAGTGAGAGAATGTATATATTCGTTGTCATGCGTAAAGTGTGTGCGTATATTTGGCGTATATAGCCTTAACTGCCGATAGACATATATATATATATATGTATATATATATACAGTGTGTGTGTGCGTATATATGAATCTAAGTATATGTATATACACAAATGCATATATAGATGCATACTTATTTAAATACACACATAAATGTAATCACGTCTACGTGTAGCTATATACGTGTTAGTGTATATGTATATATTTATGTATACACGCATCTATATATACATACATGCATATACATAATTATATAGACATATATATGCACCTATATGTGTGTTTGTCTGTGTGTATGTGTGTGTGTGTGTGTGTGTGTGTACATCTCTAAATGCACACCTGTATATATTGAACACATGTCTCATGCACAAATGCATACATACATATGCACACACTTATATGCACGCATGCATGAATAGATGCATTGTCAGGAACACCTAAATACAGGTATATATATATATACATATATTTGCATATATATAGATATCCGTGAAAACGTGTATGCTTGTGCATACAGATTGACATAAACAAGTGTATATGCAGCCGTAATACGCATGTTATATAAATACATGTGTCTACAAACGTGTCACTCTAAAATGGCGTAGATAAACGCAGTCAGCTGTAAACACTCACACAGACACGTGTATATGTGTGTATACATATATATATTTAATATATATATATATATATACATATATATATATATATATATATACATACATACGTATATATACATACATCTATATAATTACATATATATATTTATATATATACATATATGTATACTTATATATATATATATTTATATAGATATATATTTATATATATACATATGTATCTTTTACTCTTTTACTCTTTTACTTGTTTCAGTCATTTGACTGCGGCCATGCTGGAGCACCGCCTTTAGTCGAGCAAATCGACCCCGGGACTTATTCTTTTTAAGCCCAGTACTTATTCTATCGGTCTCTTTTGCCGAACTGCTAACTGACGGGGACGTAAACACACCAGCATCGGTTGTCAAGCAATGCTAGGACACACACACATATACATTCATATACATATATATACATATATACGACAGGCTTCTTTCAGTTTCTGTCTACCAAATCCACTCACAAGGCATTGGTTGGCCCGGGGCTATAGCAGAAGACACTTACCCAAGATGCCACGCAGTGGGACTGAACCCAGAACCATGTGGTTGGTTAGCAAGCTACTTACCACACAGCCACTCCTGCGCCTTATATATTTATATATATACACATAGATAAATATATATTCATATATATATAATTATATTTATATATATACATATATACATGTATGTGTGTATATATATGTATCTATGTGTGTGTGTGTCTGTGTGCTTACGCATTCAACAACGAAATATTTTCATATGTATGTGTGTGTATGTTTGTACATGTGTATTTGTAATGTATATATATTAAAAAATATATTTTTCGTATGCAATAAATAGTGATAGGTGGAGCGGGCGCGGAGAGAGAGAGAGAGAGAGAGAGAGAGAGAGAGAGAGAGAGATCGTGGAAGGGAGAAGGTGACTTTAAGGAAATGAAGAGGCGGGGAATAAGAGGTTAGTGATAGAATAATACGTCAATCCTATGTGCTGAGAGGAATAAATGAGATAGTGAAAGGAAGTCAACAGACGGAGAATGGGGAGGGGGGAAATAAGGAGCCTTAGTTAAGAGGGGGAAAGTAAGAGAGTGATAGAAAGAAGGAGGGAAGGTGAGAGATGTAGAGAGATGTAGAGAGCAGAAAAGCAGATGGGGAAAAAAATTAGCGAAAGGAATAAGAAAACGTTTAGGGAAATTAGAGGGAAGCTGAGCAGAAAGTAAGAGAAAATATGCTTGTTGTGCACACACACACACACACAGACATACACACACACACACACACACACACACGCAGACATACACACACACACACATACAAACACGCACAAATACACATACAGATATACACTCACAGACGCATACACAGACGCACACACAGACATACACACACACACAGCCACACATATAGAAGATAGATAGAGATAGATAGATAGATAGATAGATAGTAGGCAGATGTACCTATATATATGTATATGCGTATGTATATATATGTATACACACACATATATATATATATACATATGTATACACACACACACATACGTTCATATATATATATAATATATATATATATAGGTAAATATGTATACCTTTATGAAGAGAGACAGAGCGGGAGAGAGAGATAGCGAGTGAGGGAGAGACAAAGACACAGAGATGAGAGGAAGAGAGAAGAGAGAGAGAGAGAGAGAGAGAGAGAGAGAGAGAGAGAGAGAGAGAGAGAGAGAGAATAAATGAATGAATGTATGAAAGAAGTGACAGATACTCAGATACTCGGGATGAAATAGAAATAGAAGAATGAAAATAGACGACTAAACATTTCAAGCAAAACCATACGAGATATTTGGTTCAGGTCTCATCTCTGATGTCACTCGATACTGAAATGTAAGGCTTTATATAAATGGTTTCTACACGTTGCGTTGAGCGAGACCGAAAAGCCAGTGTTAAGGCAACACGTAGGATATGAGCAATCAGGTGTGAGAGTCGAGGGATGCTAAAGAAAGAATTCTGTTTTACACCCAGTACATTCGAAGAAGCGGTATTACCTGACAACGTTTAAGCAGTCTTTTTTTATTATTATTTTTCTTTTTTTTTCCTTTTTTTTTTTTGTTTCGGTTGTTATATATTTTTTTACCATTAGCCTAGGTATTGATCCATCTTTCCCTCTTCTCCATTTGCTTATTGATCTATCAATCGATCTTTCTGTCTAGTATAATTTATCCATCAAGCTATCTATCTGTATTTTTAACAATGTACCAATCTGTACCCCCTCCCTTACACTTCCTTTCTCTCTCTCTCTCTCTTTAACTTACTTTTCTCTCTCTCCTTCTCTCTCTGTCACTCATTCACACTTTCTCTTCCATCACTCTCTCTCTCTCCATCTCTCTCCCTTTTGTTACTCACTCTCTCTCTCTCTCTCTCTCCTCTCTCACACACACACACTCTCAAACTCAACCGCTATTTCTTCCTCTCTCAATCTCATTCTATATCTAATTATTTATTAAACTCACATACACATGAAAATATTCATAAAATGCGTGCATGTCTATGTGTTTCTTTTGCGTGTATGTGTACTCGTGTGTGTGTATGTGTGCATGCCAGTATCTGTGTTGTGTGTATGTGAGGACGTGTATAAGTGCATGCATCAATCCAGTTAACGATCGGTCGATCCAGATATGTGTCTGATTGCGGTTTGCACAGCATTCTCAATATACAAGAAGCGCACACACTACGACATCAGGCATGCAGATATAAAAATGCATTATAACGCACACACAGCACAACACTTTATCTCTCCCTCTAACTCGCTCTCAACACATGTTTGGGTTGTGTGAGTATTATATATATATATATTATATATATATATATATATGAGCAAGTATCTATATGTATATGTGTATATGTATACATATGTTTTATTTTTTATATGTTTCAGCTCTAAGGCTGTGGCACACCACCAGTATATAATATATATATATATATATATATATATATATATATATATATAATATATAAATTATATATAATATATATATTATAAATATATAAATATATTATATATATATATATATATAAATATAAATATTATATATATATATATTAATATATACTATAATATATACAATTAAATTTTATAAATATAAAATATATATATATAATATAATATATAAATATATTATATATATATATATATAAATATATAAATATATATATATATATATATATATATATAAATATATATATATATATATATATATATATATCTATTAAATATTAATTATATATATATATATATATTATATATAGATATATTATATAAATAATTAACGTCAGAAACAATGTTGAAACACGTGTTTCGACGTGAATTTGCACCCCGGTTTCGGTTCAACGAATTTCCCATGCTGACGATAAACATAGGATATATATATATATACTTTATTCAAAGCAGCAGGTGTGATTCAACAAAACCTGTTACTCTGAGTTTCCCGCTGCCGTTCATCGGACAGTTTTGCTAGCAAAAGCTGTCCGATGAACGGTAACGGGAAACTCAGAGTAACACAGGTTTGTGAATTTTCTGCTGCTTAAATAAAGCATATTACTCTACCACTGGTATTTGAGTACTCTTTTTCCACCTTGTTTCACATTTATGTGTTTACTCCGGTATATATATATATATAACCCTGCCCTGTCCCTAGCCATATTCAGATGACTTTAGTCCCTTATGTTATGGAGCAGTTACTGTCTATATCTCATTAGAGAATTATTATTGGCTTTCGAACAGATTTTCGAAATCAGCAAATGTATTTGCTTGAAAATCTATATATAAATATCCTGCCAGAGTGAGGTGGTCGTCGAGGAAGCGGTGCCTACCATCCGTTGTAATAGGCAAACACCTTGAAACCTAGGTCCGTGTGTGGTTCCGCTTCATCGGGGAATGATCTCCCTTTGCAGGATAGAGGACGCCGTGATGGTGTCAAGCCTATCTGGCGACGTTGATGTTCGCCTGGGGCTAAATGCAACAGTAACACCCCACCACCCTACCCTGTCCCTAGCCATATTCAGATGGCTTTAGTCCCTTATGTTATGGAGCAGTTACTGTCTATATCTCATTTAGAGAATTATTATTGCTATATATATATATATATATATATTGTCTTTTTTATTATTTTTTTCAATAACTGCACTTTGGAAGACGGGGAGCTGGCAGAAACGGTAGAACGCCGGGCGAAATGCTCAGCGGTATATTGTCTGCTGCTACGTTCAGAGTTCAAATTCCGCCTAGATCGAATTTGCCTTTCATCCTTTCGGGGTCGATTAAATAAGTACCAGTTACTCACTGGGGTCGATATAATCGACTTAATCCTTTGTCTGTCTTTGTTTGTCCTCTCTGTGTTTAGCCTCTTGTGGGTAGTAAAGAAACAGGTAATTTTGTCTGTCGTTACATTCTGGGTTCAAATTCCGCCGAGGTCGACTTTGCCTTTCTTCCTGTTGGGGTCGATAAATTAAGTATCAGTTATGCACTGGGGTCGATGTAATCAACTTAATCCCTTTGTCTGCCCTTGTTTGTTCCCTCTATTTTTAGAACCCTTGTGAGCAATAATGAAATAAGAAACTTTAGCACGCCAGGCGAAATGCGTCACGGTATTTCGTCTGTCTTTCCGTTCACAGTTCAAATTCCGCTGAGGTCGACTTTGGCCTCAATCCATTCGAGTCGATAATTTAAATACCAGATGCGTACTGTGGTCGATCTAATTGACTGGATACTCCCCAAAAATTCTGGGTCTTGTGCCTACAGTAGAAAAGAATAATTGCACTTTGTTCGTGTTGCAGCACCTCCTTGTACGGTTTAAGCAAACAAATCGACACACAGCATATTGTTAAATTTTTATAGTTATATTTATTCCGCCGGTCCCGTTTGCCGAACTGCTTACGCTCAACCAGTAGCGTTGGGAGGAAACACACACAGTTATATATATATATATATATGTATATGTGTATATATATATAATGGAGAAATTCTACAAAATGCATAAATAGATGATGAGTAAAGCACCAGCACAGTTTCGATTACATTTTGTTATCTGTAGATTTACTGCAGGAACTTCGTAGTAGCGTTTGGGGTAACAGTATTAATAAAATATGAGATGGAATGTGTAATAGACTTTATTGTGTACAGCAGATGTTTCGAGCCGTTCTGGGCCTCTTCAGGTACATGAAGAAAATGTCTGACTAGAGATTTTTCGAGTCGGTTTACGTACCGCTATATGTCCATTAAATTTTATTCCTTTTCCTATGTTTCTGACGAAGAGCTCCGCTCAAAACGTTAAGTCCTTCTTCTTCCATTCCTTTCCTGAGCGTCCAATAACACTATACTTGTTCCACGTCCTCGCGTTATTGTGTTTCCTCTTTGTGTTTTCATATTTGGAATAACTACACACACACACACACACACACTCATATATATATATAATATATATATATATAATATATATATATATATATATATATATATATATATGTATATATATATTGTATGTATACACATATATGTGTATATATATAATGTATGTACACACACATATATATATATTCTTTTACTCATTTACTCTTTTACTTGTTTCAGTCACTTTACATACCGGAGCACTGTTTTATATATATATATATATATACACGCGCACACACAGACACACATATGTATACACACACACACACATATATATGTATACATGAATGTGCATGTATAAATATGCGTTTCTATCAATAACTCCAACGCAACCACTAACACTAACAGTAATATATTATATGAAGAGTATAAGGCGGCGAGCTGGCAGAAACGTTAGCACGCTGGGCGAAATGCGTAGCTGTATTTCGTCTGTCGACACGTTCCGAGTTCAAATTCCGCCGAGGTCGACTTTGCCTTTCATCCTTTCGGGGTCGATAAATTAAGTACCAGTTACACACTGGGGTCGATATAATCGACTTAATCCGTTTGTCTGTCCTTGTTTGTCCCGTCTGTGTTTAGCCCCTTGTGGGTAGTAAAGAAATATATATATATATACATATATATACGCGCGCACACGCACAGACACACACATACATACATACATATTCGTGAAGTGATTGGAAACAGAATAAAGTTAATTCTATTTCTAAAGCTTTGAACGTCCATTTCCCTTTGGCAATTTTCTCTATGTTGAGTGCTGAGTACTCTCTTTCGTATTCAATTGTACTTCATCAGTCATCATCGATCAAGTTATGGGAGCCCATACGCACACATACATGCAATGCACATGCACCGATAAATTCATACAAAGTTACTCAATCACGCCCTCATACACCTATACACGCATATGTAGACAATACATCACGTCACTCTTATTGCTTGTAGTATTATGTAACCAGCACAAGCTGCTATTTTGTCGATCAGTCGGCGACTATAATGGCAGCTCTACCAACTCTGCTTCGTAAGGGTTTGTGGTTTTCGTATGAACTCCCCTGCAGGGCGAAATCAAAACGTGTGAAACGGTCAATGAACTCAGTGGACATCCAACTTGTGAGAGTGATATAGTGTGTAGTCTTTGTTTGGATATCTCTCTAGAAGGAAGTTTTGAATTAACACCCACCTCATAGCTAGCAGGAGATCTTGTCCTTGCTTTTTTGTGAACTACTTGGCTGTGTAGGCCAGAAGCTTGGCAGTGTTGTGGAAGCTGTTATTGATGTGAAAGTTGCTTATAGCCATTATCTTTAACATCAAGAATTAATAATTTATAGGAGATTGTTATACACGTTTAACAGTTGACAGCTACAGTGTATGCATGAGGTCATATATACAGTGTAAAAAAATTAACTCATCTATTTACGTGAATGTGGAGCATTGAACCCTTCTACACCCTCAGATTTTCTGAAATAAATTCTCTTACCAATCAGGTAATGAGATCGACATGGGCTCCACTCGCATATCTTTAAGTAACGTGTAGCTCAAACAAATTGTTATTAAATACAAATAAATTCAACCAAATATGTCGAGATCCATCGGATTTAGTTAGTTTCATTCGCAAAATGAGCCCATTTAATCATACTTTCACGGAATAAGACTAGAAAACTACATTATTATAGCCGATTTTCAGAATTTTTACTTTCTTTTAAAAGTGCATAATTTGCTAATCAGTTTCACGGGATCCGAGCTATATTCATATATTCATTCGTTTCAGCACTCACTGACGCGCTTGGGCAGACACATACATACATACATATATATATATATATATATATATATATATACATGCATACATGTGTGCGTGCGTGTGTGTGTTTAGGAGGAGAGGGTGAGCGAAACCACTTCCAATAATTTTCTGAAGTGTCCCTGCTAGTTGTAAACTTCCCATAAAGCTAAACTGAATCGTATGCCCAATCCATGAAAGCAGAAGCAAAGTATAGGCTAAAAGCTACAAGTCTATATCATAAGGAACATAAAACGAATCGTCAGAAGGAAATTGATGACGTTTACTTGCCGAGTGATACACACGATGGTTTTCGTCCAGGAAGAAGCTACCTCACGTAGCTCTTAAGGTATTATGTTTGAGTTTTGAAGAAGGTGCTACGTGAAGGATCATGGCATGATAAATGACCGCCTGCAAGCGAGTGGCTACATGACTTCTTAGAAGATAACATAAGGCAGTTGCAACCAATTGTGGTTTGTCTTGGAAAACACAAATTCTCATTAGCACCCGCTAGGAAATATCTTGGTGACATTACTGTTTATTTAGGCTCTCTTATACAGTCACTCAGACAGCCACTGTCACCAGATACACGGATGAATAAAAAATTATCACAAGCAATAAGGAACTCTGGCGATGTCTCAACGTTGCAGCGGGATCTGAGTACAATATAAAAGTTGGTTGAGCAAAACAACTTGCAGTATAAGAATGGAAAATTTGAAGCAGTGAGCTGTCTGCTCACAAATGCACTGTGACCTGCATATACAAGAGACGAAGTGACATACTTCTATCTACTTTGTCATCATCGCCTATAGCGGTCAAATTGCTTTTTGCTAATTACCACTAATTACATGGAAATACTCATAGAGTATTCATAGAAAATTCAAACATCAGAACGGCATTCAAATTTTTATTTAATTTCAAATATGTACTTTTTAGTGAGCGTGTTGGAAAAATTTGTAGTGTCAGTAAAAACTTTCTAATGAAATTTTCTTTCTTTTATTCTTTTATTTGTTTCAGTCATTTGACTGCGGCCATGCTGGAGTACCGCCTTTAGTCGAGAAAATCGACCCCAGGACTTATTCTTTGTAAGCCTCCTACTTATTCTATCGGCTTCTCTTACCGAACCGCTAACTGACGGGGACGTAAACACACCAGCATCGGTTGTCAAGCGATGTTGGGGGGACAAATACAGACACACAAACATATACACATACATATATATATACATACATATTTACGACGGGTTTCTTTCAGTTTCCGTCTACCAAATCCACTCACAAGGCTTTGGTTGGCCCGATGCTATTGTAGAATACACTTGCCCAAAGTGCCACGCAATGGGACTGAACCCAGAACCATGTGGTTGGTAAGTAAGCTACTTACCACACGCCTATATGTACAGGATCTTTACATTCTGAATTCAATTCTCTCTCCATTTCAGCTTCACCTTTCATCCCTCGGGGTTATTTGATGAGAACTATTTGTCTAATGCTAAGATCTCTGTAGCCATGTGAACACTGGAAATTACTACTTTTTCACAAGTGCTTTAATTAGTATTCTTTTTTTTTTTAGTATACAGAGAAAGCTTGAAATTGTGTAGGATGGGCTAGAATATTATATTGACCGAAGTGTTTAACTGCTATTTATTTTATCGGATTCGAAATTATAAAATGTAAAGTCAACCCCAGCAATATTTGAACTCAGAATGTAAAATCGGAAAGCAAATTAAATATTTTTATCCGACACCATAATGATTCTGCCAGATCAGTAGCTTTGAGTTGCGAATAAATAATAAGAAATATACGGCGGTAGATTGTCAGAAATTTTAGATCAACAGAAATTCATACCTTGATGCAATTGAACCGGGTATATGCATTCTGCGTTCAAATGGCTTGGAGGTAAACTTCAAATTTCTATGCTATTGAAATCCGTAAGATAATGTTTCAGTCAAGAACGAGGGCCTTTATAATCAGCTAGTTCCACAATTTCTGCATATTTACTGTCCTTGCGATTCAATTAATAACACTTATATTTCCGGGGATATTTCTCCAAAATTTCTTTTCTTTCAGTTAATCATTCTGATAATCATATGTTTGCCCTCCAAAGCGCGTAATTTTAATTGATTAATAATTCGTAGAGCACAACTGTGAGTGTATTAACATCCACTATAGGTACTCTTTTATTTTTGGGGTGTGAATGTGTGTGTACCCGCACATGTGTGTGTGTGTGTGTGAGTGCTTTAGGGTGTCTTACGAATTTCCCTGAAGTTATTTATGTAATACGGTTTTTGATTGCAGTCTCCTTGCTTATCTTGAAATTAACATATTACTGACAATGCTACCATCTGCAACTAGCATTGAATATTTCTTCATTTATGTATACATGTACACATACTGGAGATTCATATGCATGCACATATAACATAATGCTTGTATGTACGCACATATATTGTTTAAATAGCTATATCTATTTATCTCTCTCTCTTACTCTCTCTCTCTCTCTCTCTCCTCTCTCTCTCTCTATATATATATACTCTAATGAAGTATCCATGTTTCGTTCGATTACCTTTTGGTACTATGGTACTAATTCTGCTTCCGTTGCAAATATATATATATATACATATATATTTATTCTGTTTTCTCCCTCATCGTTTTCTCATTCTTTTTTCGCTCACTCATCTTTTTGTCTAGTTCCCTTTTTCTCCCATTCACCATTTTCTCACTCTCTTTCTCTCTCTCTTTCTCTCTCTCACCCTTTTTCGTTGCTCACACGTGATCATCGTCTATCTTTCTTTTCCTCGCGTTATCATCTTTCTTTTCCTTCAGGACTGTCCTAAGAACTGGACTTTCCTATCTGTCTCTCTTCTGTCTTTTCCCTTGTCAAAGAAAATATTTCTCCAGCGTTCACTATTTTATCCTCGTTCCGGTCTAACGACCTTGCATGTTTGTTTTGGCTCGATTTCCATTTATGCCTCCAATGTCCTGCCATAAATCCCAAATTTTATTTTGGTACATATTGTCCTTTAATGCTCGAAATGAGGAGTGGATAGACAGCCGACAACTGATGAAGTTTCGTTCTTTGTGTTACTTGTCCTGTTTGCCATTTATTTCTCTTGTTGTTTGCGTATTGAACTCATTTGTTTTCGTATTCCATGTTGTTTATTGTTGGTGACGTCCTATATCCATATAAGCTTTTATACACACACACACACACACACACACACACACACACACACACACACACACACACACACACATATATATATATATATATATATATATAGTAAATCCAAGAAAACAAAGAACAACAAGGCGAGGACGTGGTACATGTAATGTAATAGCAGACGCTCAAGGAAGGAAAGAAAGATGGTTTAACGTTTCAAGCAAAGCTCTTCTTCAGAAACAGAGGAAAGTCCAACAGAAAGAAAAGGTGGAGGAAAGAAAATCACCAGCAATTCACGGCCATGCTGGAGCACCACCTTAGGGGTTTTTAGTCGCAGAAATCGATCGCGGGACTTATTCTTTGTAGGCCTATTATTTAGGTATTATATCATCTAATATGCCGAACCGCTAGATTACGGTGACGTCAACACACCACATCGGCTGTCAAGCGAGAGTTGCTGAACAAACATTGACACAAACACACACACACACACACACACACACACACACACATATATATATATACACGCTTACGCGAATGGCGTTTTTCAGTTTCCGTCTACCAAATCCCCTCACAAGTCATTGGTTGGTCCGTGGCTATAATAGAAGACACTTGCCCAAGTTGCCAGGAAGTGAGACTGAACTTGGAACAATGCTGTTGCGAAGGAAGCTACTTACCACACAGACACGCTTCTGTATGTCTGTGCTTAATCATACATACATACACACACGCGCGCATATACATACATATATATATATATATATATATATATATATATATATATATATATATATATATATATTATATATATATATATATATACATACATATATATATGCAACGAAACATGACGCTTCAAGCAATAATGTTATATGTAAGTAAAATTTGAAGGAAGATGTTTTTAAAACGCATCCAAGTTGTATATGTGGAAATGACTGCATATATGTATATACACATATATACAAATACACACATATACAATCACATACACACTCACGCACACACACGCACGAACGCACACACACACATATATATATATATATATATGTATGTATATATATATATATATGTATGTATATATATATATTATATATATATATATATATATATATATATATATATATATATATATATATATATATGTATGTATATATATTCAGCATCCTTTCCAGGAACTTAGGCGTTTCTCTGAGCCAAGTATTCACGAAGCTATTGATGCACGAGAAGCATGACATGTCATCAAAAGAGAACGATGGGAATCGCAAAAGAAATGAACAGTTAATATACATCCTGTTGTTAGAAGCGGAAATATACGGAAAGAGTAGAAATATCAACAACACGATTAAACTCCATTTCAGGTTTAACGTACTTTAAAAAGCGCACTTTGTTTCACCGAACCTAAAAATAAAATAGGATTTAAAATGAACTTGCAAAAGAGATTTGCTCTAGAAATTAATAAAATATATTACAGATATGAGCATATCGTATCATTGGTTTCATATAAAGACTGTAAATGTCTGTTACGACGATCTTCGCTATTTTACTAACATGCTGACACGTGTAGATGTTTATAAATGCTTGAATAGCAAAAAGCCGTTCATACCCGGAAATGATAAAGAATAAATATTCACTGCGACAATGTGTAGCTTGATTTTTCTTTTTCTGCTGTTTTATATTTTTCCTCCGTTTACTATTCATATATATATTATATATAATTGCAATAAGCCTGCCTTCTTTCATTTTCAGGCAACTCTCTCTTATAAATTTCGCTCAAAAGAAATCTAAATATGTTGCTTTTTGGTAACCTAATTTTGTCTTTTGTTTAAATAGTAAATTCGTTGATTTGAGTATTCTTTTTTAAATTTATTTCTTAAAATTTAGCTTATTAGTGTTCTTCAGCATTGCTCCCTTGTCGCATATTTCAAAATTCAAATACGAGTGAATAGATTGAGAAAGATATTATCTACTAGTAATCTGATTTGTTGCTGATGAGGTAGCATGCGTGCACATATTTTCATATCAGTTTCACAATCATAAACACATTCATGTCCAGGGCATATATATTTATATATATATATATTCCTTATTTTCTCTCCTTGTTTCTTTCTGTGGAAGAGCGTAGGCTCGAAACGTTAAAGTCTTCTTCACTTCTCGACCGTTAACTACTACATCTGTTTCTTGTCTACACCACCTGTCTTTTTTTTTAGTAGTGAATTCTCGCTACATATATATATATATAATATATATATATATATATATATATATATATATATAAAACTACTTGTATTCTTATCTTAAATGTATTGAATTTTATACTGCATATATGTATGTTATTATTGTTGTGGTTTTGATAATTAAATAAGGCAACATTCTAATATCTTAAAGCTGATAAACCAACTAATGTGTTTCTTCATTTTCTTAATGTAATATATATATATATATACACACACATATGGTGAGAATTTACAAAGAAACAAAATACGAAGACGGGTATGTAAACAACAAACTGATGTATTAGTGTGACGCTCGGGAAGTGAGAAAGTCTTTTACGTTTCGAGCCTACGCTCTTCCACAGAAAGGAACACAGAAATAAACAGGCAGAGGAAATAGAAAAAGGCATAGTGGCTAGCGATACACACACACACACACATACTAGCAATATATCCCGTTGTTGCCTGGGTGTTGCAACCAGCAGCCACATTGTTTTATGTGGTCCCTTGTTATGGGCAGAATCAGCACACGAGGAGTTTGAAGGAAACGACTTTTCTCTATAAACATGTTTTTCGGACATTTTCTGATGAACAGCACTGCAGTTTCCGTTTACCAAACTCAGTCACAATCCTGTGGTTGGCGTAGCGCTATAGTAGAAAACACTTGCCCAAGGTACCAACGCAAAGGGACTGAACACGGAACCATGTGGTTGGGAGGTAAACGCACCAATCACAAAGTTATTCTCGTACCTAATATATGTGTGTGTGTGTGCGTTTACAATTGTAAACGCACACATCGAATATAGTGCCCCTCTATGTCTCGGAATTAGCAGTTCGTCAAACAGAATTCTATAAAATAAATACCAGATTGAAATTCGTACTGAAGTCAGTATGATCAATTAAATCTTTAAAGGAGATACTCCATCGTGGTGACAGCCGAATGACTAAAGCCAGTAAAATAATGTTAAAAATCATAATGTCTTCAAATTTAGGAAATTGATCACTAACCACAAGTTAATGAGTTCAAATAATCGCATTGAACTTCCGCTCTATACGATAACACTATATGTACATATAAGTCTATCTAACTTCCAACAATTGACGATTGTAATTTGCAGTTGAATGGTTAGCATTAAGAAAGATGTCCAGGCCTCTTAAAAAATGTTTATGTAAAATCTGAGAAAAAGTTTTCTTTGTTTCACCACAGCAAAACACACAGGCACACATATCCACACATTATGATTTTCTGTGGTAACTTAAGGCACAAATAGCAGACAAGTCTCTCTTAAAACATAATCTTTCATAAAAAGATAAACACAGATTTACAGAATTTCAGGAAGCAAGAAAATGTATGCAATGGGTTTGCTACATGAGAGGTAACTCTGGGCTAAACTAAACACAAACAAATATTCTTCACGTTAAAAGATTATCTACTAAATTATTATAATAGATTTGACGGTATATCTTCGAAGTTTCATTTCTTGGTAAAACTCCATGTATTTTAAACACTTTATCATTGTTCACTATGTAAGACAAATATTGTTCAAACAAAGTCGCATCCCTTATCTAAAGACCTCACAATAGTGCGACTCGATCTCGTTTCTGAGGTTATTTTTGTAGTGAAAAAGTGGTGCTGTGCAAAAACACATACTATATTTCGTAGTTGATAGATTATTAAGTCTTTTGATACCTCATACGTCAGATTCGGCAACTCAGTTTTCGAATCCATAAAATAAATACGCGTGCGCACGCACGCACATACAAACTCTGTTTTGTTATCTTCTATTATATAAAATCCGTTCTGTCTGTCTGTGTATGTGTCTTCTAAGATCTCGGGCATCCTCCATCCGATTGCGCTCAAATTTGATATGTAGATACCGACGGTATCAAGGCGTGTATAAGACTTGAAAAAATTACAAAAATCGATTCCAGTTGAGAATGCGATTGATAAAGCCGTGGGAACGTGCATTTGAACGCGAAAGTACCCAGTTTCGAAATTTCCCCAAGACACCTGATGAAGGCTGGAGGATATATCAGCTGAAACGTTGTGTTAACAACAAACAAGATAAGGACAAATATCCTTCGAATGTAAATAATGTACATAATTCCACATCTCTTAAATATAGAACTACGCATACAAATGTCCACATACATACATACTTGCATACATATATACCTAAGTGTGTGAGTGTGTAAAATTGTTTTAGCCATTTATCTTACTCTATTAGCCATATATTTGTATCTATGTATAGGATATAATGGCAGACACAACTCTATACATTCATACATACATATATATATATATACATACATAATTACATACATACATACATTCATACATTCTTACGTGCAGACGTACGTACATACATACGTACTGACATACGTACTTATGTACTTATGTATATAAGTAAGTATGTTTGTATGGATGCGTAATGTATGGTTGTGCGTATATTTGTGAGCAGATCTGTTAGTATATGCGCTTGCATTTTGTGAAAAGATTCAAAACCACATACACACCAAGCAACATGTTCAAGCATAGAAGTTGACTGACTGATACATACATAGAGATGAAAACCGTAAGAGATGTCAATTTTAATATACGTTTTTCATGACTCTTAATATCGATTTCATATACAGGTACAAAGTTATCGAATCACTTTTTTCTCTCTTTATATCGGAGATATTATTATGACCTTTAGTTAATGGTAATCATCGAGGAAGGCACCAAATCGATGAATTTGTTGATTCAATTTTATAACATAGTACAACGAAACTGAGTGCTAATTATGCCACCGAACACATTTTTGCGTTGTTGAGTAACATGTTTTGAAAAAAGAAGAAAAATAAAACATCATATATTATATAAATCTTTTCACTGATTTACAATTCCCTTTCCCTTGGTGCTGTTAAATTTCGATATCAGTTGGTTTTTGCAGTGCTCGTCTTCTGCTTTGATATGTATGTGTTTGATTAATCCCCTGAACGGCGCAGCTAGTGCGGAAACATATAGGACAACGTGTCTTCATTTCCACTCGATGACAGTATCATACCACGTAGATAAACAACAATGTGCACATCGCCATGTTAGATCGTTAGCCACTAAACCTTTTTCTATTTTCTGTTTTCCATTTTTCTTTCAATTTTCTCTCCTTGTTTATTCTCGTGTTCCTTTCTGTCGAAGAGCGTAGGCTCGAAACATAAAAGCATTTCTCACTCCCCGAGCGTTCAACCAATACATCTCTTCGGTATTTTGCTGTTTACACACATCTTCGTCTTTTGTTTTTCTGTTTTTTTTTCTAAATTCTCCCTGTGTGTGGAGGAGACCCCCTTCAGTCATGAATGACCATGGGATTCCCGCTAGAAAGTTACCCTCCGAGGCACATGTCCGGGAAAGTTTGTTTGTGGAAGGCCAGCAGTCGCCCGTGCATACAAGCCTCACCTCTCCCCACCACTTATGTTATGCAAGGGAAAAGCAAAGGCCGATACAGCTTGGTACCAGTGATGTCGCAACTCATTTCTACAGCTGAATGAACTGGAGCAACGTAAAATAAATTATCTTGCTCAAAAACACAACACGCAGCCCGGTCCGGGAATTGAACTCGCAATCTCACGATCGCAATCTCGATGCTCTAACCACTAAACCGCCATGATAGATCGTTAGCTCCTACACGAATTTTTTTCTCTCCTTGTTTATCTCTTTGTTTTTTTCTGTGTATCTTTCTGTCAACGAGCGTTGGCTCGAAACGTAAAAGATTTTTTCTATTTCTATTCCTGAGCGCTATACTAATACATTTGTTTGTTTGTACTCCACTTGCCATCGTCTTTTGTTTATTTTCGTAAACTTTCCCGTTATATATATATATATATATATATATATATATATATATATATATATATATACATATATATATATATATATATATATATATATATATATATATACACTTTGTGTTGAGCTGAATGTTTTCATCCTCACATAAGATATAAGTTTTTGATCTTGGGGGGATCTTGCAATTACTATCACGTTAGGTTACAGCGCTTTCATTTCTTTACAACGTCAATGAATCTGGCATCGATAAATTGTTAGAAACGTATTATGAGTTTGTTTTGTCAACACTATAATCTGCAACAAAGTTTCCTTTTGCTTCATATTGGACAGGAACCAATATTGATTTCTTAGATAAGAATGATATTTTATATTTTGTAAGAGAAATGGAAAGAGAGTTGTTTAAGTTACTGATACAAGTGATCTATTAAAAACGTACGCGATAGAAGAATTGGCATCATCCAATATTCACATACTTGTCTTCACTACCACGGCTGAAAGGTTGTAAAAGCTATTCCACACATTTCTAATAAATTTCTGTGAACATATACGTCTAAAATCTTTTAGGAGATACGAATATCGCGACTGAATAATCATGAAAATTAATATAATTTAATTTTAAAAGTACTCAAATTTGCATAAATGTATAATTATGCAAAATTATCAGTATTGTTTCTATGTATATGCAATTTACCTAAATATACATACATACATATACATACATGCCTAAATATACATACATACATACATACATATATATATATATATATATATATATATATACACATATATATATATAGATAGATAGATATAGATATATATATGTATATATGTATATATATATATGTTCATACACACACACCCATACACACAAATATATACACACACAGGGTTAACCCATTCCTAAAGAAAGTTAAAATTCACAATTTCCATTCTCACTCGACTGCTAAGGTACCTAAGATTGGAAACTTTATTCAGTTTATTCATCCAATCTGTAAGGACTATTCGAGAATTTTCCGATAACAAAATACTCCAACAAGAAGATTTAGAGTTTTCACTCCGCTTCGATTGAATCGAAGACTACAACCTACTCAACAAATAATATATAACAAGTTGAAAAACAATTGTAGACAGAAGCAACCACAATCTAGACGAAGGAATTAACAAATCCAATACAAAGGAGACATGATAACAGAGAAAACATCAAAGGATACATAAATACCAATTCAAGGACGAATTTGGAAGATCATTTATTTTTATTACCCAGCCTACAGAATTCTTGACATCCGGTCAGAAACCAAAGATATTTAACCTATCCAAAATATCCTTTTTAGTACAAAAAATCATTATTCTCTCAAAACACCTAAAGTTTACACCAACACCACAATACGCGAATTTCCATGACAATATGTTACAGTTCTGTAAAAGAACTGCGCCTAACAGAGGAATCACTCGATTTTGATAACAAGGAAGAATCAATTGTAAGAAACAAAAGCAATTACAGGTCTACGAAAGGTAAGAGTGAAGAATTAGATAAATTTTGTGATTTTATATCCACCTTCCCATATAAAGGACTACCAAATCCTAAAAGCAAACCCACTACCAGTCAAAAAGGCTGAGAAATTATGCATAACCTCAAAATCAATAACATAATAATTAAGGAAGCAAATAAGGGAAGTGTTGTAGTAATTATGGACGTAGAACACACCAAAAATGCTATATTATCTCTACTGAGATATGACCTATTATGATAGAATAAAAAATGCCAAAAATTAAAAACGACGACAAAACTGAACATACTCATTCATCAACACCTAACAAGCTTGACAAAGAATGTGATCTTATAAAATTACTACTTTTAAATCTCACAACATAAGATATTCAGCAACAGTACTTTCTAGTAAAGATTGTTTGCCAACATAACATGGCAGTCCTGGTTTAGGACTAATGTTGCTGTAATTTATCCCCAGGAGACATCATCGAAAATGTAATGACACAGATCGTGTCGTATAGCCAACTGGAGACGATGTCTCCTGGGACTAAATTACAGCAACATTAATCCTAAACCAGGACTGCCATGATATGTTCGTAAAAAAGAATGTAACCATCGAACTCTTTTGAAAACAAAACTAGCTACTTCTACAGACTCCCAAAATCACAAGCGCCAAATTATTAATGATGCATTTAAAAAATCCTCTTGAAATTGTATAAACATGGAGAGAGCAGATGGAAGAAGAGGACTGATAACTGCGGAAGACTACGTGCGTGTCGAACTCGAGAGCGTAATGAGATACCCAGCCCAAAGTATGTAAACCTTGCTAGTGACAGTTAGGAACGAGGGAGTATTGAAAGTAGGGGAAAAAAAGGAATTAGTACAAAACAGACACGAAGAAGAATTACACAAAAATGGACTACACAATCAATTCCACGCAGCCACAACAGTAGTTGCTGGAAAAAAAGGTGGGAATTGCTGATGAAAGGAACACTATAAAAAGAGACTGGGCGAATTTATTAGCAGCGCAGGACCATGAACTGGAGAATCAAACCTTAGGAATGTGCAAGTGTCTCCGTTGTACTGCATCTGCAATAGAGTAGATGAAACCAATGCTCCTATCCCGAACGACTATCCCAGACTTATTCTTTTTCCTTTTTTACTCTTTTATTTGTTTCAGTCATTTGACTGTGGCTATGCTGTAGCACCGCCTTTATTCGAACAAATCTTATTCGTTGTAAGCCTAGTGCTAATTATATCTGTCTCTTTTGCCGAACCGCTAAGTTACAGGAACGTAAACAAACCAGCATCAGTTGTCAAGCGATGCTGGGGTGGGTGCAAACACAGACACACAAACATACATACACGCACACACACATACATATATACGATGGGCTTCTTTCAGTTTCCGCAAACTAAATCCACTCACAAGGCTTTGTTTGGCCCGAGGCTATAGTAGAAGACACTTGCCCACGCAGTGGGACTGAACCCAGAACTATGTGGTTCGTAAGCAAGCTACTTACCACACAGCCACACTACAAGTTGTGGTGACACTACCAGGTAGCGAATGTACTACAGTGGAAACTGTGCGAAAAGTGAGAGCTAGAGAGAGGCAAGACGTGGTATGAGTACAAACTTCAGAGACTGGCACGCCAATTATTGTTGGGTCCTTAGGAACAGTATCAGAAGGCATCAAGAGGAATATACAGGAAATTGGAATAGAGTGCCCAGTGGAACTGTTACAAAAGTGTTGCCTCCTTGGCACGGCCAGAATAATCAGGAAAGAATGAATAGCATGGTACCGTTGGCTGCAGGTAGTAAGCCCGCTATGCATGCAAGACTCCAGGAGCTCCAAGAAAACTTGTGATAAGGAGAAAATAATAATAATAATAATAATAATAATAATAATAATAATAATCCTTTCTACTATAGGCACAAAACCTGAAATGTGCGGTGAGCAGTACGTCGATCACATCGAACCCCACTACTTGACTGGTGCTTAATTTATCAATCCTGAAACGATAAAAGGCAAGTTCAACCTCGGAGGAATTGAAAATCAGAACGTAATGACGGACGAAATGCCGAGTAACAGTCGAGTACTTGGTTCGATATAATCGACTATCCTGCTCTCCCAAAATGTAAGCTGAGTGTCCAAATCCAGCGGAAGTCAGTTCTACCATTCGTACTTTGATGGACTTTAAATCATGGACCATTTTCTTTTGATCAATTCTTCGTCTGTCTCCTTCTCTCTCTCTCTCCCTCTCTCTCAATCTCTTTCCATCGCTCTGTCTCCTACATATCTCATTCAAACGTCCTATATCTATCATATTGTATCGCAATAATTCGACCAATGATTTGCGTTAAATGTACAACTATCTGAGTAATAGTCAACCACCTGCACGTTAATTTCACTTACAATAATTCGGTTATCTGAACAACAGTAGGCTCTTCGTCGATACCGACGGAGAAACACCATCTGAAATGTAATTCTCTTAAAACATTCTGTCCGTAACGTTTTATCAATTTGTTTTCTTTATAATTAATTATTTTTTACAGGGTTGTCTTGGCGTATTTTCTAATCCGATTCTCGCAACAATTGCTGATGTAAATCCAGGTGCTGTCTGTACTTGAATTTCTAGTTGTTTATTGTCAGCAGCAAAAACTAATTAATTTGGTTTTTAAAAATAATGTCAGCACTCTAGAAATCCTCGCTGGTCTTAGGCTAGTATGAGTTATGAAAATTATGTTTATTTTTCTAGCTTAAGTCGACTAAAACTTTTGCATTTATTTTTCCTGAGGTGACCGCCGAATAAGTCATCATGTTGTTTTATACATAGAGCTATTTATTATGCTTGTTGGTAATATTATATATATATAATAGAGAACAAAGTGTACGTAGGCCGCTATATATGTGTATATAAAATACAAAATGGGACCAGAACGCAAAACATCCGGACAACTAGGTGATACAAAAAATGACAACAAAACATCCATATAGACGATACACAAAATCTTGAGATTGCTCGTTATTATGATTATTATTGCTTTTATTGTATTTTATTCGTGTAGCATTATCTGTTTTTCCGTCCTTGTTTTCGATGCTTTTTTCCCAGGAGTCTAATGCTCTTAGCTTAGTTTTTTCCTTGGGGCTGATCAGAGTGGAGCAATCTCAAGATTGATCAACCGAAATTGCGAGGATGATCCGGTTCTTGGCTAAGGATAAAAGGCTTCGAATGACCCGTACTTGTTTTTTGTATCGTCTACCCCGATGTTTTGTTGTCCCTTTTTTTATCACCTAGTCGTCCGGATGTTTTAGCGTTCTGGTCCCATTTAGTATTTCATATATATATATATATATATATATATAAAGTTAATCCAAACAAGAAAACAAAAAAAAAAACACAACGCGAGGACGTGGAACAAATATAGTATTATTGATATATATATGGCGGCGAGCTGGCAGAATCTTTAGCACGCCAGGCGAAATTCGTAGCCGTATTTCGTCTGCCGTTACGCTCTGAGTTCAAATTCCGCCGAGGTCGACTTTGCCTTTCATCCTTTCGGGGTCGATTAAATAAGTACCAGTACACACTGGGGTCGATATAATCGACTTAATCCGTTTGTCTGTCCTTGTTTGTCCCCTGTGTTTAGCCCTTGTGGGTAGTAAAGAAATATATATATATATATAAATATATATATATGTATGAATGTATGTACGTACGTATATATATATTTTAATGACCCGTTTGATGTTGATGAAGCAGTGAGTAAAAAGATGCTATATTTCTATTCGTTCATTTTTAAACAGATCCAGTTGCCCGTTATCACGGCCTAGATTTATCTTCGACAACAATAAATCCAAAACTGGTTCTTGCAGTGAATGTGAAGAGAGAGACCGATGCTAATAACTCAAAATCACACCTAAAATCTATTGCTTCAAAACAAAAAGCAACAACACACATAAAAAAGGAAAAGAATAAAATAACAAGAAACAAACCATCACCATGAAAAGCAAATAGACTAACAACAGCCACAACAAGCAACATATTGGTTACCATTAATAGAAAATATGCGTCTTATGCAAACGTATTACAAAACTCGATTGAACAGTAAATTAATGACAGCATGGGATTCAGGGTAAAAACATAGGAGCCAACCTGATCATAATTCATTAAATAGGAAGATAGGAAGAGAAAAGAAAGAGAATTTGAAAATAAAGAATATAAACCAAAAACAGTAGAACTAGCCGGAAATTGAATGAAGGGTACGTAGGCGTCAATATAGCATGTGAAAACATGAGTGTACAATGGGAAGATAAAATCTAGGAAGTTCTGTATAAATTAAACTTCTACTACACAAAATGTGCACAAGTCATCAACGAAATAAAATGCAGATGCGCTTGAGAAAATTTCAGAAATTCCTGTATCGCTGACGCTATATCTGCGAATAGGAACTTTAAACAATTAACATTGCTTACAAACTGATTTCTGGTTAGGTATTTTTGCATCTCCTGCTATAAGTTTACTGGAATGAACAGAAGTAGAGATTATCTAAATTTGTCTGAGAAGCGTAGATCAGATAATTGAGATCCGTCTTCAAGAGACTGAATGTTTCTTTCAAAGAATCTCTAATAGCTTAATTTCAATATTTTTTATGTCTTTAACACTTCCTGATAATGTATACATAAGTGCCTTTTCTATGCCTGTGGTCGTTTATCTTGGGTTTCTGTCTCTGAGTGTTTGGAAAATAATTTTCGTTACTATTTTAGCTTCGTGTGCTTTAAATATGAACTCTGTCAACCCGACTGTGTTTTGGTTTGTTTGTTTTGTTTGTGCTTTTTTTTTACAGCGACGAAGTTGGCGAATAGCAGCAACAGTGGAGGCGCAATGGCCCAATGGATAGGGCAGCGGACTCGCGGTCGGAGGATCACGGTTTCGATTCCCAGACCGGGCGTTGTGTGTGTTTACTGAGCGAAAGCACCTAAAGCTCCACGATGTTGGAGACATAAACTCACAAAACAGAAAAAAATGGTAACCCAATCATCAATTCATAACTAAAAATTATTATGAAAATATTTTTTATCCTCTTAGAATTATAGAACGCATGAGTGGCTTTCTGAAGGGTGAAATGCCTGGATCATCAAAATCCCATTTTGCAAGGTATTAAGGAGAGAGTCATTCAGGAAGTAACAGCCCATCCTAATGGTACAAGGCTGTTCACGCTGTATCTGGCATTGTCAATAATGTCAACTACGCAATAGATTTTCTTCTCAGTTCTCTTCCTGACAATGCTGTCCTTCCTTACATATTTCTTTACTACCCACAAAGGGGCTAAACACAAGAGAGGACAAACAAAGACAGACAAACGGATTAAGTTGATTATATCGACCCCAGTGCGTAACTGGTGCTTGTTTAATCGATCCCGAAAGAATGAAAGGCAAAGTCGACCTCGGCTGAATTTGAACTCAGAACGTAGCGGCAGACGAAATACCGCTAAGCATTTCGTCTGCTGCACTAATGTTTCTGCCAGCTCGCCGCATTGTCCTTCCTTACAATTTATAGCTGAATGTAGGCGCGCGGATTACCATGCATACGCAATTTGAAAGCAAAGAGACTGTTATGTTAGGAAATTAGCTGTCAGAACCTTTATTCTTCGTGTATTCAACGCCACTATTATAACTGGTTGCACTAAGTGAGACGATCTCAATCCACGCTTTCCACAAAACTCATTAGATACACAATTTCCGATTAAACGCCTTCAGTTTCCACAGTTACACTCTTTTCCCAAAAGGATCAGTAATCCCAGAGAGAGTTCGTCTCGATCGCTGAACGTGAAGCGACACATTCATGTTCCTCTTGAGATTAGTTTTATGTTTCATGCTCATTAGTTGAGGTAAGCAGGTTTTTTGCATCAGAACACCTTAAATTAGAACAAATATATAAATGGTGTACCTCAGTAAAAAGTAAAAGAAATTGTCGAATAAAACATATTTGATAGAAATAATTATGATGAAAACTGATAAAATATTTGTAATAGTATAATTACGATAAAATAATTGTTATAAAAATGTAGTAATTGTATTTCCTTAAAACACAAAATTAGAACTATCAATAAATATGGTTTATCGATAATTTGCACATTTTAGAAAACTGGGTAAAACCGGATAATAGAGTTACGTTTACGTTACTATAAGAATATATACAGCTACATTGAGAAAAGTACAATAAGCACTGCCGAATACAACTGGCTAAACGTTAACTCATAGAAAAATAAGTATATTCTATACATTCACTACCTTGGCAGCACTAGATATGTTTCTTTACTAGCCACACGGGCTGCACGCAGACGGGACAGATTACAAAGTAGAACTTTTCTTTTGAGGGGAGAGAAAAAAAAGGGTGGGGTAGGTTTTCGATCAAAAGGGATGGTAAAAGGGAAAGAAGAAAAAAGGGAAAAGAAAAAAAACGATCAATAGGGATCGTGTATCACAGTGTCATGATGTAAAGTGTAAAGGGGGGAAGCAGATAAGGTTTATCCGTGGGAAGAAAAGCCTACGGAAAAGACCACGGTAACCTCGGTCAATAATGTTACATGTTATCCTATTTGTTTGCAAGTGGTTAACCCTCTGTTTTAAATTTTCCGGGTTCATAGGATTATGCTAAATGTTCCCCCTTCTTTTTTCTGTAAATTCTCATTGAAACATTTAGTTTCTTTTTAATAATTATCATGTCTACCTACACTTTACGCTGCTACTGATTATTGATCCATACTCTCGAGGGTCGTTCTGTTTTAAGCATTAGATCAGATCTATGGCAAAATAAGCCCCGGAAAGTTAATGGGGTAGATCCTTGTACACATGATATCATTTTCATTCTGTTATCACGTATTTCTCCCTCGGTACACTTTACAAGATTTAATATATTGCCAATATAAATTAGTTTTCCTCCCGCATGAAAAAATTTTAAAACATCAAGTTTAACATCCGGTGTAATCCATTTACGAACCCTTTTCGCACTAGCGCCTTCAGTGCTTCTTGATGTGTTTCCAGACAATGATTAATTAATCCCAACAACTATGTAGTGAAAAGAAAAATGGCCTCGCTGAGATTCTGTTTCGTGAGAGCGGAAAATAGTTGTATTCCTATCGATGTAATAATGAAAGTGAGAGGAAAACGTGAGGGTTCGAGGAGAAAGTACAATATAATTACTGTTGGCAGAAGGATCATAAGATTTTATAGGCATTTCTTACTAGAGACGTAAACCACACACACACACACAAACATACACAAACACTCATATACACACACACACATGTAAACATACACACACTCATACGCACAGAAGTGTTGTCATACATACTGATATCTGTTGTAGCCAGTTGTAACCAGTTCAAATGTTGGTAGATTGATAGTGGAGATGATGTGAGTTGCATTGTGGTAGGAGTTATTGATAGTAGGCGTGTATGGATCTTTTCGGTTTGAACAGCAGTCTTTAACAAGTTCTAGGTAACTAAAAAATTTTAAACTTCGTATACTGGTAGAATGTGTTTATAAAGCATCTTTTTCTCTTGGCTTTATTGCGAAAATTCTATAGTTTGTAAGATATTTGCTGTTTTTTCTTCAATTTCTGCAATTTCAACCAATCAATGACGTCCATTGAGGTAAAAAAAAACATTCTCTGCCGTATGAATATGTCCTTCTTTTAATAAACAGATTGGGTTTATTTACATTTGTGAAGAAAGAAAGATACCCTACCCCTACCCTAACCCTAAAACAGATTGAAATGTAATAGATCGATACTAGGGTCATAATTATGGGTGACAATTTCATATGACACCGCTAGAAAAAAAACCGCCATTCAAACCGAAAAGATCCGCGTGTATTAATGGTAGGCGTGGTGGTCATATATTTCCTACAGTATTCTTGGGGCGTTTTAGTCTAATGTCAATCATCATAGATCAACAATGAAAGATATTTTATTCAACTTTTAATAGGCTCTAGGAAATCACTTTATATACTTTTATAAGAAATGGATTTTCTTTTCTCTTCATATAATATATTACTGTCAGTGTTAGTGTCGGAGTTATTGATAGAAACGAATATTTATACATACACATTCATGTATACATATGTATGTGTGTGTAATAAGCAGTATTTACATCATATATACATGCGTATATAAGGATGTGCATGTATGTGTGTAATGTGACGATAGATTTTTTCACATCGTTAACCACCTACTTTGATCTTAATTAAAACGCAAGTAGCCTCCGAGCTAAGGTAAAAGTGCAGTTTCATATTGTTGACAATTTAAAACTATGCAATCCCAGTTCCTGTAAGAGCAAAATAACAGATCGTATCCAGAACTTAATGATCATAATATACAATTCTTCTGAGCGTGCATGAAGCCCCACTGTTTGGGCATACTTCAGAATATCCTCGCAAATTGCAAAACTACTGGCTTCTGAATTTCATTTTTTTTTTTAAGCATTTTTTATTTCCATAATATAGTTTGAGCATTTTATATTTACGATTATCAGTAAATAGGTTTGAGACGGATCTAATTTTGAAAAACAATTTTCCAACATTTTATTTTGAAAAGATGTATTCTACAGTCGGCAGTGGATGGTGGTATGCTCTTAAGGAGTAGTTCAAGCCTGTACTGAAATTAGCGCACAGTCTAATATTATTATCTTTTTAAATACATACCGTGGATGCCGCCCACTTCGAGTAATCCACCTTCTTGATGTTTCAACTCTTTTCGAGTCTGTCCAACACTTCAGTTAGTTTCAATCGCTGCGAACGGTAATTTCTGTTCACTAACTTGGAAATATGCTTCTGTCTTTCTACATAGACCTTAAATCCTTTTATAACAATTCCGGAACAATTCTTTCGTTCAATTCTTCCGACGCCTTGTTTTTAACGGGACAATTATTTATGTTATTGCTGTAAGTATTTACTGGGTGGTGCCATAAATCGAATACTTCTAACTAATCTGTGCCAAAAAGATTGATTGTATTATCCACAACGAATAATTTTTCTTCGCGTGTCTCTCATCGAAATGTGATGTCGATACAGGTTTTGCTAATGAAATGCAATTTATCGCCCGTTACACCACGTGCTATTTTCGCTGCTTTACGAAATGCCGGTTTCTTTTTTTTTCCCCCAAGTATCCGCATTTATAATGGAGATATCACTACTTGTGTCTAACTGTAATTTGGTATTCACATCATTTATTTTTATGTGCAGGAATTTTCTTGATTTTTCGTCGCAATCACTCTCCTGAAAACACATTAGAACTTTGTGTTTGAGCATCGTAGTCTTGTTCTACAATGAGAACTTCTGTGTCCCAACTTCTGATGACTATAGCACTCTTTGTTTTTAAACGGACAATCATTTTGTAATGTAGGACCCCACAACAATAACACGGATTGGACCCTCACACATTTTTTTTTGTGTTTCCTGGGATCACACATTTGAAATTTTGCAGAGTCTTTATCTTGTATTTTGTTCACATTATGTTTAAGATTTATCATAGTCTGTCACTCTTTTACGATTATCTGTAGAACTAAATCCTGGTGTGCTAGCTCCATTTTCGAGAAAATCCTTGCACGAATGTCTTTATCTTCAGGTGCATTATAAATGCGGATACTTGGGGGAAATTATGGGAAACCGGGGTTTCGTAAAGTAGCGAAAATAGCACATGCTGCAACGGGCGATAAATTACATATTTTGAATGACATTCTGGACTTTGAAATTTTCGCACTTACGCTTGACTACTCCAGCGTATGTGGTAAAATCATCCTCCTCATTTTTGTTAAGTCCCAACATTCCATTCGGGTGCTGAATAGTGAACTTCTATCACAAAAAGTTTTGAATTCGGTTCTTCGAAACCTGACTCACTCTACTTTTGGAGCAGAATAAAGTTTACAGTCACGCTCGGTTTCTTTATTAGCCACAAGAGCCCAAACGTAGAGGAGGACAGACAGGACACCACAGAGGGGACAATACATAAAACGAATATGATGAGATAATTATACAATAATGGGGTTATGAATGGCTGTATGCGCCCCTCATCTCATGCATTACCATTAATCTTTTTAAACTGTCCATTTTTATCATGTATTTACATAACAATTAATTATCGTCTACCATTACAATTATTTGAACCGTTATACGTTCTCTAAAATTGTTCTTCTCTTTTTCAATATTTTTTAGTCATAACATAAAACACTTACTCTTACTTTTTCCTTTTTTTCCGCCGTTTTCTTTTTTGTTTCCTGTCGATTTGACATATTTATTTTTTAGTAATATTTCATTAGCGGTTCGATTTCTACTAAATCTACTACTGGTGGCAATTCTTTGAATTCCACCTTTACTCCTGGTGGGTCAGTATTATCTCCACACATTTCTTTCAGTCTCTTATAACTTTTCTCTTCAATCACTATAGCCTCCATATCCTCTCCATATATGTATGCTGGTATCTTTACTCTTACTATTTGGTTGAACTTGAGTATTTTCTTCTCTCTTTCAATATTTTCGGGTAGGTTACGTAATACCATACACCATTTCCTTTTATTTTCGTTACTTTATTTTGGCTTTACTGTTCTCTCTTTTCCTCCTCTACTGTAAACAGTTTCGCTGAATTTCCGAATCCTTTTCTACCGGAGCAACTGGTATTTTTACTTGTAGCTTATTGGTTCTTGTGGCCTTTAATATTTCGCCCCCATCTTTCATATTGAACATTATGGCTGTCATGAGTCACGCCTCTTCTAGTTCTGGGGGCACTTGGCCAACTTGTACTCTGGTTACACGTTTGCCGCAGTACGACGGCAAAAGTATCCACTCTTCCGATCTTATTGCCTCTGTTGCGTGTTTGATTGCCTCTTCTTCTGACGTGAAGCGCACATCCACGGTGACATACTTCCTTCCTCTTGTTATAAAAGTTGTTAACTTTTTAATATTTTTCAATACTTCTATCTCTTCCACTGTCGCAATCTCTATCTTTCTTGTTGCAATTCTCATAGTTTTATACGTGACTTTTCGCTTCGTTATGCTGTTTGTCAGCTCTGCAGGTGGTGTCAGCTTTAACGTCTCGCCCTCCTTTCTCCAGCAACTTTTCGCATGCCTTCATTTTTCTAGGTTCGACCTTGATTTCGAATGTCTCCAACGTTTTATCTTCAACTCCTTTTCCAGTTGCTGCCGCATAACTGTGGCCGGGCCGCTCGCTGGCGTTTTCTCCATTTTCCTCAATAATTAACAATATCAACAAACCTACCCTTTTTTATTGACACGCTGAACAAATCACATGAACCTAGCAATTTACCACAATCCACATATTGCAATTTAGAAAAGGCATTAATATTTAAGGACTTCCAAAATGCTTCCCTTTCAGTTTCAAATTAAACTTCAGATTATACCGGCAAATGGAATTTCTTCATTGCTAATGGTTGCCCTTAAAGTACATTAAGTAAATTCATAATTCACCTCTGATATTCATGATAATGATGTAACGTCTTTTATTGTAATTCCAGAAATCCTTCAATGTAATACTTAAGGGCTCTTCACAGCTTATCGTAGTCCTAGATTATGAACTTTGAATATCAGTGAATACAATTTACAGCAAAAGTATCATAGGTGATCATAGGCAATGCACACGTTATTCATCTCTGCCATTACAGACCTCGCAGATGACAAGGTATTAAATATTAATTCTTTACTCGTTGTAAAATACGTTGGTAATCTCACTCCAAACAGCATCAAACTACAAAGACCTGTACATAACTGATCAAGCATAATACACATACACATATTTATTTATTTGTGTGCGTGCATGTGAGTCTGTATACATGTATACACGTATGTGTATATATGCATACGTGTTCGTACGTTAAGATTAATATATATACGCAATGCACCTCTCTAAAAACACACTAGTATATAAATGCATGGCTATCACTATATTGTACATGAAGAATAGTTGTTGTGCGGTCATTTACTGCAGTATTTGTCCTGAGATAATATCTCTCTAGACTTACTGTATTCAAAACACACTAAATGCCAGAGACGCAAATTTATCACTGCTGCGGCGAGAGGAACACCAGAGCTTTTTCGGCCATTTTTAATGCTTGTATGTTTATATATATATATATATATATATATATATATATATATATAATATATATATATATGTTTACATGTATATATTATCAATAATAATAAAGGGTCAAATTAATTAATCAATTAATAATATTTACCAAGTACTTCGGTATGTTAAAAGACCTAGTATCGGTAAACTTATGCAAAAATTCTAGATTATGAGCATAATTATAATTAGGGTTCAGCAAAATTTGCTTCACCACATACCGAAATTTAGAAATAGCAGTTAAAATACTATTCAACTACCATAAGATATCTACCAGATAGCAATACTCACCAACTCACGCAGCTAAAAAGAGAAAAAATAACGAATCCACCCGGCTCTGATTAACTGTATACGCGTTTCGGGTTTAGAGAGATGTAAAATCATATTTCTACTCACTCATTCCCTTAATCAGTACAGTATTTCAAATTTTAAATTTGAGCGATGTAGTCAAATCCTATTTTATGCACTCAACCATGTTCTAAAATAAGTCGAAATGTAAGCTGCTATAAATCGGCACGAACTTTCCGGACAACTCAATATATCCTAAAAGATATCGTAACATAACGTTATCAAGGCAATCCAAAATGGTCTAATATGTGTGCGTACGTGTGTATGTGTCAAAGTATGAAGGCGTATGGAGGTGTTTGCCCATGTGTGTATGTATGCATTCATACAAGCGTATATAACTGCCTGTATGTGCAATCTCGGAAAGGGGACAACAGGTCTAAGTTCCTTTTAGATCTACGCCATATTGGCAGGCTGCCAATTACCACAATTCTAATGAAATTTACTTTAAGAACCCTCACATGGGCGCACATAGGGAACGATCCCTACGTGCGCACATGTGTTTATGTGTGTGTGAATATGAAGGGGTTTGTGTAAGTGCCTGTGTTTGATGTTGTGGACGCTGAAGATCTTTGAAAGGATTTAAGCATAGGTTATATTATACGCGGTGTGTTAGTGCTTCCAATTGCGGTAAAAGATACAAAGCTGATCTGACGTTTCAGATTTTTGTTACCTTTCTTTTGCATGCACTTAACATGCATGTATATACAAGCACACACACACACACACCACACACACACACACACACACGCATATATGTGTGTATGTGTGTGTGTGCGTGCATGCTTCCAGGTTTCAACTGCGGAGCTACATGTGTTCCCACCACTGTCTACTGAGACCACAGCCTACGTCTTTATCGGAGATCGATGGACTACGAAGAACAAATATATATATATAAGTTTTATAATTATAAGCATAATTATAATTAGGGTTCAGCAAAGTTGCCTCACCACATACCGAAATTTAGAAATAGCAATTAAATACTATCCCACTACCGTAAGATATATCCCAGACAGCAATACTCCCAACACGCGCAGGCAAATAGAAAATAACGAATCCACCTGGCTTTGATGAACTATATACGCGTTTCTGGATTAAAGAAATGTAAAATATCATTTTTACTCACTTATTTCTGTCTTCAGTATAGTATTTCGGTATGTGGTGATGTAATTTTGGCTGAACCCTAATTATAATTATGCTGATAATTATAAAATTTCCCCTCATATACTTATTTGTATTTTTTTTTTATCCCAAATTCCATGCCGATGTCCATGCCACACGTCTGGACCGTTTTGGCTTCAGGATTCTATCAGTTTTTCAAATTTTCCAAACAATTTCAGATCATCCATAAACAGAAGGTGGTTCAATGACGGACCTTTCTTCCCACATCCATAACACATTGTTATGGGTGTTAGCGCAACTACAAATCGTAAAGAAAATAATAAATATTATGATTATTATCATTATTATTATTATTATTGCTGTTGTTGTTGTTAATTACCTGGTGTTCTAGGGCAATTTAATGGCCCATAGGCACATGAATGGGAACATAAACAAACCAGCACCGGTTCGTCAAGACAATCAAACTCACACATACACACACTCACACACACATATAAATTTATATAAATATTTATATATATATATATACCACACGCTCTTTCAGTTTTCGTCAACCAAATCCACTCACAAGGCTTTCGTGAGCCCGAGGACATAATAGAAGACACTTGCCGAAGATGCCACGTAGTGGGACTGAACCCGGAACCATGTGGTTCGGAAGCATGCTGCTTACCACACACCCACACCTGATCTCTCTCTCTCTCTCTCTCTCTATCTATCTATCTATCTATCTATCTATCTGTCTAGCTGTCTATCTGTCTGTCTGTCTCTTTCTCTCTCCCTTTCTTGATCATCTGGTTATAGGCCTCTGTAGTTTGCCTTTGTGCGGATTAGGATTAGAGATATCTTTAGCGTCATGTAAAGAATGAATATTTAATACCTGGTTGCCCACAAGGTCTGTAATGGCATTAATGATTAGCAAGTGAATTGCTTATGTATACCTAGAACACTTTTACTGCAAATTGTATTCACTGATATTCAAAGTGCATAACCTAGAACTATGGCAGGCTTGGAAGAACCTTAAAGTATTACCTACAATGAATTTCTACAATTGCATCAAAGGTCTTTGAATAATTATCATGTGCATCAAAGGTGATTTATGGATGTGTTAGGGACTTCAATGGAATCAGTTTTCTGTGAATAAATTCCATACAAGTGTGTTATCTCAAGCGTGCTTGATCTGAATACTGAATAGAAAGTACTATTTTCTAAACCCTTACAGATAATGCCTCTTCTAATTTGCAATGTCACTCATCTAAATTTCTGTTGTGGTAAATGCCTAGCTGTAAAAGTGTTTTAAATGAAAAGAGTGGCGAGCTTTTATCTGATGAACGAAGTAGAATGATACTCAAGGCCCCAGATAAAAATTTCCGTACACACGTAAATACAGACACACACACACAGACACACAGACACACACACACACACACACACACACACACACACACACACACACACACACACACACACACACACATATATATATATAATTCTTTTATTCCTTTATACTTTTCCTGGATTTAGCCAGAAGTTGGTGCCATGAAGGAGTACTGCCTTTCAGCAATTTGGCGTCTGTCTACGTTGGTGATTTTGGTGAAGAAGGAAGTTGGACGAAACGAAGCTGCTCTTCTTTCTGCCTCCTGCCTTAATGTGGGCTCATCTGGGATTTCAGATAGAAATTTACCTAGGCACTTTTTGAACGTTTCCACATCTGCCCCTTGCAGATCTCTTAGTTTCCTTGGCAGGATCTTAAATAGTTGTGGTTCCCTGAACCCCAAGATATGTTTGCAATACTAGATCCCTATCTCAGATGAAGAAGACGGTACATTTGGCAAGGCCGTCCATTTCGATGGTTCGTATAATTTTTAATTACAAAGTTGGGAGCTAGACTTTCAAGGATTATGTATATGTATTTATATATATATATATATATATATATATATATATTATATATATATATATATATATATCATTGCATTCTTTTCCCGCCTTCTCTCCACAGAGTAGAGCTTCAGTTCTTGTAGCCTCTCTTGTAACTCATCTGTTTTACCGAGTCAATCTTCTTTGTGTAGTGGCGCTGGATTGCTTTGCGTTCCGCCACTAGTTTGTCGCTCTGCGGCGATCACAGTTCGAAGCAGTGATCCAGGCGAGTGTGGACAAATGCCCTCGGTTGAACTGAATAAGGAACGAACTCTCGGGATGTAGTTAAACCAGTTACATCTTGAATTCTACATATGTTTCGACGGATGCACTACATAATGTCCGACAGGATATATAATGGACAGTAATGCATCCATCTCATGTCATTGAGCTGGTCACGAATAGCTACGAAACGA
>NC_043001.1:93924402-93936902 GCF_006345805.1 Octopus sinensis | reverse complement strand
TCAACGGAACAGCCTGCTTGTGAAATTAACGTGTAAGTGGCTGAGCACTCCACAGACACGTGCACCCTTAACGTAGTTCTCGGGGATATTCAGCGTGACACAGAGAGTGACAAGGCCGGCCCTTTGAAATACAGGTGCAACAGAAACAGGAAGTAAAAGTGAGAGAAAGTTGTGGTGAAAGAGTACAGCAGGGATCACCCCCCCCCCTGCCGGAGCCTCGTGGAACTTTTAGATGTTTTCGCTCAATAAACACTCACAACGCCCGTTCTGGAAATCGAAACCGCGATCCTATGACCGCGTGTCCGCTGCCCTAACCACTGGGCCATTGCGACTCCACTATATTTCTCTAACAGACGTATGAATCCACTCCTCTTTATGGCTCGCTTATTCTTTACGCTTCTTTCCATATGTGCTTTATTCTGTGTACACAGCTTGCATATTTGACAACCGTTGCTATCTTTACGCGACTTGTCTTAAAGAATTTTACAACGTATTTAAGTGCTCGTGAGCGCTATAAGCAAAACAAGCTTGTTGTTGTTGTTGTTACTACTACTACTACTAAGGCAGAAAGCTAACACAATCGCCAAAACGCTGAATGAAATACTTAGCGGGGTTTCGCCCGTCGCTGCGTTCTTAGTTCAAATTCCATCGAGGTAGACTTTGCCCTGCATCCTTTCTGGATCGATTAAATAAGTACGAGTGAAACAGTGAGGCCATTGTAATCTACTAGTCCACCCGCCACACAAATTCCAGGTCTTGTGCTTTTATTAGAAAGGATTATTCATACTACTACTACTACTACTATTGCTACTGCTGCTGCTACTATTTTTACGTATCAGATAAAATACTTCGCAGTATTTCTTCCGACTTTCTACGTTATAAGCCTAAGTCTCACTCCGATAAAGTTTGCCTCTCATTCTTTCGGGGTCGGTAAAATATCGTTCCAATAAGGTACTGGGTTCGATGCTAAGTTTTCCTCTCCTCTCAAACTATCTGGCATTTGCGTAAATTACAAAGAAGTATCGATTGTGTTAGGTGTACGTATAGACACCTAAAGTTTTATCAATTGTTTTTATTACTTTTAAATAACTTGCTTATTATAATAAATTTTTGTTTAAATAGTTAATAAGAACCCCTACTTCTCTTTAGCTTTTTCAACACCTTTTTGAAGTGTGTGGAGCTGCCAATTTGAATTTCAAATGACCAAAAGCTTGAAATGTTTATTTTTCTTCTTTCCTTTCGCATCCTCGTTTCGAATTATGGTGACAGTAACACACATAGATAGATGTAACTAAGCGATAGCGGGGAAATTTTTTCATAATACTAGAAGCTTCTTGAGAGAAATGTGAAACGAGAACAATGACAACGGTAAGGACAACGGCTTTCTTTTATCAAAGCAATCATCAATAACACTAGTGAGCACAACAAAACCTGAATGCTTACTCATGTTTGAGTAAATCTCTATGGTCGTTTGCCCCTCTATTACCCTAAATATTTTTATCGCTCTTGTGGCCACTAAAGAAATGTCTTCTTCTCCTCTTATCATTATTATTATTAGCAGAAAGACTGCCCTTCGGGTGGTTTTCTGCTAGCGCCTTGAGAATATTTTCACATTTGATTCCCAATTCTAATAATTTTCATGTTTTACGTCTAATTATTTCTCTATGTAATAGTGCCCACTTGCTTAGTACGTATTGCTTTCATTATTTTATCACAGTCATAATCTCACTTTCTTTAACAAACATCACTGTAGTCCAACAACAGAGGGGGAGTAGTTTGTCAAGTTTTACCTTCTCCTCAAGCCAACAGAGATTTCACTTCAGCAGCCCTTCTGTAATCTTTGCAGTGTGCGAGTGTGTGTGTGTGTGTGAGACAGAGAGAGAGAAGAGAGAGAGAACATTGCAAACAACAAAGGAAACAGACATGAAATGCAAAAATCGTATAAATCAAAGGACATTACTACAGATGTATACGCCTCATGACATCCAGAAAAACGAATACTTTTTAGTAAAAGTTTCTACAAATACCGCTTAGATGATTTGGCTTCAAAATATATAGGGATTTATGAGAGAGAATTTTTTCGAGGAGTTGGAGAAAGGAGTAATGGAAAATTTACATCATCTGACTTTTTTCGTTCATAAGTTTCAGGAAGATGGCTATCTTTTAATGAAAATTTATACAAATCCCTTTCAAACGGCATAGATTACGATTATATAGAAATTTTGTGGGGAAATTTTTGAGGTATTTTCCTCATTTTTTAAGCCACAACCTTCGAGTGATGGTGGGGGCGGATCTTTGTATGAAAAAGCTTTGTAAACACTTTTCTTACGCCCCCTCCCTCATCATCTCACTCCAGACCTATTTTGGCCTTTTTATATTTTTTCACTTTGAAACCATGGGAAGAACATTTTCGGGAAAATTTTTTTTAAAGATTGTTAATATTTCCAGAGAGAAAAGTGAGTGGTTTAATGGCGATTTGGCTGTTGTTTCTATCATATCCGAAGACAACCCTCCTCGTCCCTGTATCACTCTGGCATGTATTGATGTTTTTCAATATTTTTCCACATAGATACATTTATGTGCTATAAAAAAGAAAGTTTGAGAAATTATGAATTTTTTGCTACCCCCACTTCCTGCCCCCGATTATTTCTGTTTAGAAATTAAAATAGTGGAAAGAGTGAGTAAGTCATTGCAGGCATGTATCCATGGTGATTTAAAATAAAGTTACGGAGATGTATCCGCATAGCAAGTGACTTGATCTGAAACAAAAATAATTGCAGCGTAGATGTTTGTAAGCCATTCAAGAACACACATAAACCGTTAATTTCACGGCACTACTTAAATACAGAAGACCCGATGCATCTACGTAACAATATGAAGGGAAGGGGTAGTTTTAGGTTTAGTTTTATGGTTAGGGCTGATTTTAGTGTTAGTTAAGGTTAGCGTGTCATTACACATCCACACAGCGTACATTTAAGATGTTTTGTACGTAACACTCGTATTTAGGTAGTACCTCTGTATTTACGTAGTATCGCTACTTACGTAGTATCGTTTACTATTTACGTAGTACTATTTACGTAGTATCGCTCTGTACTTAAGTAGTACCCGTTTCACTTCAACATTAAAATTTCACTTATGTCAATATATTTTCTTCGCTTTGAAACCGCAACCTGTTCACTGACAGTACTTCGCAAAAATAATGATGCATACCAAGTTTCGTCAGTGAACAGCAAATATGCACACGCACACACACGCACACACATACACACACACACGCATTGCCTTTCATTTGTGTGCATGTGTATCTCCGTGTGTGCTCGATTGCGTCACTGTTGAAGTATTCGTTCTACTTGTATATATATTGGCTTAGTGGTATAGAGTGTTTGAAACTGTGAATAAGGTGCAAGTTTCGAGTACTTGGCGGTAACTTTTGTCTTCCTCCTCGTCTTCTAATAGTAATTACCCAACTTGAAGGCGGTGAGCTGGCAGAAACGTTAGCATGTCGGGCGAAATACTTAGCGGTATTTCGTCTGTCTTTACGTTCTGAGTTCAAATTCCGCCGAGGTCGACTTTGCCCTTCATCCTTTCGGGGTCGATAAATAAGTACCAGTTGCGTACTGACGTCCATCTAATCGAATTTGGGGCCTTGTGCTTAGAATAGAAAAGAGAATAACCCAACTTTCTAGGCTCCTCTCGCTGCTATCCCGCGTTCAAAAATTATACGGCTATTTTAAAAATGTTCATTCAATAAATAATACATTACGTATACAATAATAGAATAAACTGTCGGTTTTCCAAATAGCAAATGAAAACTTCAAAGAGAAAGTGATAGACGTCGCGAATGAAAATGGAATACTCCGCAGTGAAGGCAATGAATATTTAAATTTGTAAAGAATTGGACGCAGTGAATGCAATGAATATTTAAATTTGCGAGAAATTGGAGTGTAAAAAATTCCAGATACTTGAGAAATCGAAATTAGAGGAAATTTCTTAGAACATGAATTTATAAAAATATTTTCCAGATAGTCAACCCTTTAGTAATTGCTTTCTTTTAGTACTTTTAGTAATTGTTACATACAAATTAGTAAGCAACTTTTTCCATTATAGTATAGATTATTATTATTATTATTATTATCATTATTATTATTATTATTATTATTATCACCATTTTCATTAGTATCTTCTTTCAGCTCTCTTTACATTTCTTGCCGAGTGTCTTCCTGACACCTAGGGCAGAGAAACGTTCTGTATACATTGGTAGGCCATAAAGACAAACACACCAGATCGTTCCTTTACAGTCATGTGTTAGAGAAAAAGGGGAAGACAGAGAGAAAAAGGAAAAAATAGTAAAGTAGATAAATAAAATAAAAGGAAAGAAAATTCACCGCGACAATGCTCTTCTCAATACGTGTGACGTACCAGTTGAGACAACCTTTTGCATTTCCTGCATGGATGGGAAGCCAGTGATCATTCTTAAATAATTTTCAGTTTCTTTTTTTGATCATTCCGAGTGCTCTTACAATCATTGGTAATGTAACCGTCTTGAAATACCACATCTTTTCGACTTCAATTAGTAGATCTTTATATTTTCTAAGCTTATCAAATTATTTTGCCGAGATATTATGGCCAGAGAGTATGCTTATATCAATCAATAAACAGACGTTATTGTTTTTGTCTTTCGCAACAATATCTGGTTTATTTGCCTTGATGGTCTGATCTGTACATACAGGGAAGTCCCAAAGAATAGTTATATTTTCTCCTTCAGTTAGAGCCTCATGGGGTGTTTGTACCACATGTCAACAGTTTTGACTTTATAATGCCGACACATTATCCTCTATAGATATTGGCCAATTCTGTCATGTCTTGATTTGCACTCTACAGGTGCTAAAACCTTACATCCAGAGACTAGGTGGTCGACTGTTTCTATTCCTTCATTGCAGTATCGGCACTTTAGGTTTACACCATTTTTCATCACTTGGCTTGATAGTTCCGCCTCAATAATCTCTGATCTTGAGCAGCCAAGATAAAGCCTTCACTCTCTACCTTTAGCCCTGAGCTCGGTATTTACTGATGAGTGTGCTTCTGGTCTACATCAGCTTGTTCGCTGCGGGCCACATATTTGCCATACAGAGGTTTTTGTTCCCACATATCAGCCAGTTGATCAAGCGCATTTTGCTTTGCTATTTGCTACAACAGTTGCTGCACTTCCTTTATGTAGTTCAATCCATGCATCAACTCACATGAAAATGTGTTGCTCTCTTTCATCACAGAATGTATCTTCTTACGTCTTTCATGGTTTTCAACGAACTTTAGCATCAAGTCGTTAGATGTTACATGATATTTTACCAGTCCAGTTCTGGTGGTTTTGTAGGAAATTTCAAATTAGATCAAGCCTCGACCACCTTTGAACTCTGGGTAGGTAAAGACGATCTGCGTCTGCTTTGGGTGGTGCAACTTATTGCAAATCAGCAACTTACGGATTGAATCTGTAAATAGCAACACTGCTAAGGAATTTATAGCTAACACCTTGTTACGTGCATTTAACACGGATTGTAGGATTGCTCGAACCCACCTGTAACACTCCTTCCTGATCTTCTCTGTCATACTTGCATGTTGATTACCAGAGCCCTCTTTTATTCCGAGGTATTTGTAAGTTTGTTCCTGCTAGAGTTCTTTTATGAGTGTGTCAACATCCAGCACCACTGAATGTGAGGTCTTCAGTCTCTCTCTCTCTCTGGAAAGTGGCCTTGGCACATTTATCAAGACCAAATTCCATCCCAGTGTCATCACTGAATGCGTTCAGAGTACGTAGTAGTCCTTCAAACTCATTATCGTCTTTGCCATAGAGTTTTCATTCAACCATATAAAATAGATGACTTATTTTCTTGTTGCCATTTGATATCCATGCCCTGTTTTACTGAATTCACTTGTTAGGGGTATTAGGGCTATGCAGAAAATCAAAGGTGAAAATGCCGGAGTTGATAGTAATATTTTTTTTCTGATCAGTACTCCATTTGAGTGGTATAACTGGAAATTCGTATTCCACATTGATATGCTGTGCTTCAGGAAGCTTGAAATCACGGGAGAAATTTTGAAGATATTCAGCGATTTCAAGATCCATGAATGCGGCATGCTTTTGAAAGCCTTTTAATGATCAATCCATGCAGAACTGAAATTTCTGCGCTGGTTATGACAGTTCTCGAGGAGTATGCGTATTATTATTATTATTGTTGTTATTATTATTATCATCATCATGGTTGTTGTTGTTGTGAGCTGGCAGAATCGTCAGCAGGCCAGGTGAAATGCTTAGCGGTACATCGTCTGTTGCTACGTTATGAGTTCAAATTACGCCAAGGTCGACTTAGCCTTTCATCTTTCCGGGGATTGATAAAATAAGTAACTGTTGAACACTGTAGTCGATGTAATCGACACATCCCTTCCTTAACATTGCTGCCATCGTTGGAAGATTTGAAATTATTATTATTATTATTATTATTATTATATTATGTTTTGACTTTTGCTTTATATTTGTACAAGTTCTTGTTATGCCTAGTGTGCCATATATTTGGTTGTTTTTTGTGTTGTATTAGTGGATGTCTAAAAAAGAAAAAGAAAAAAAATGTTTGTCTTAAACCTTGAGATTACATAGAAAGTATTTTGCGTAGGATATGAGCAGTTCCCATGAGCACTATCTTTTGAATATCTGCCATTTTGGGGTTTCCTATTATTATTATTATTATTATTATATTATTATTATTATCATTATTATCATTATTATTATTATTACTCTTTCACTTCTTTAAGTCATTTGACTGCTGGAAGGCCATGCTGGAGCACCGCCTTCAGTCGAGCAAATCGACGCCAGGACTTATTCTTTGTAAGCCTAGTTCTTATTATATCGGTCTCTTTGCCGAACCGCGATGTTACGAATACGTAAATACACGAATACGTAAAAGCATCGGTTGTCATGCTCCAGCATGGCCACAGTCAAATGACTGAAACAAGTAAAAGAGTAAAAGGAGGGTATGTCCCTTCTTTATCAGTGCATTTATCATTTCATTATATGTAAATCCCAACACTTTATGTCTGTCTTAGTATTGTCCACCCTCGTCCTTCACTCTTGTGGTAAATAAAAGAAATCATTATTATTATTATCATTATTATTATTATTGTTATTATTATTATTATTATTATTATTATTATTATTATTATTATTATTATTATATTTGTGTATAAATACATTACGTGATTGTGTGTGTGTGTATTTCCGTATGTTCTATATGGATGTGTATTCAGGTATATATTACTTTTACCAATTCTTCTAATTGGAACTCTAGAAATGAATACTGAAATATTTGACAAAATTATATTTCTCTCCACGCATCTTTTCATCTGATTGTCTCTCTGGCAGCCTTTTGTTTGTCTGTGGCTTTATTTCACAATCGCTAACTATTTGAGTAAAGTAATGTGTGAATGTACTTGTTTGAGTGTAGCCACTAATATATATATTTATGTGCCTAGGTGAGTATGTGTGAATATTAATATACATACACATTCGTAGATGTGCATATTTACACACACACACACACACACACACACACACACACACACACACACACATATATATATATATATACATGCATAGATGCATGGATACTCGAATATAGAGATATGTATATATACTCACCCACATACATATGTGCACATTCATATATATAAATATACATTAATTCCTATATATATTTATATATAGACACATTTATCCGTATACATACATACATATATATGTGTGTGTTACATACACGTATATATATAAATATATATAATATATATATATATATATATATATATATATATATACACACATACATACGTACACATTCTCACGCACACACACATACATTTATACACACATACATAACATTCATACACATTACGTGTGTTAATGTTGTATGCATATATATTATATATATATATATATATATATATATGTATGTATATGTATGCGTGCGTGTCTATTCCTGCATGATTGTCTAGTACTAGCAGCAGCAACTGCAGCAGCAGCAGCATTAGTTGTTGTTGTAGTAGTAGTAGTAGTAGTAGTAGTAGTAGTAGTAGTAGTAGTAGTAGTAGGTCTCCCTCTGTTGTTATTCTTGTAATGCTTATAAGGTAGCAGCAACAGTAACAGCAACAGCACTAGTTACAGTTGATCGGTGATACAAGCAGCTTTTCATCGGTGTATATAGCTTTCGCGTTGTTGTTCTAGTCGTTGCCATTATCGCTGTTACTGTTAGTCGTTGTTGTTGGTTTGTTGTTTTTTTGTTATTTTTTTGTCTCATCACAACCATCGGCGACTTAAAGCAGGCTGTTTGCCTGTTAATATTGTTGCCGTTGTTGTTGTTGTTGTTGTTGATGATACTTAGCTTAGGCGTATGGCAAAGAACGACAACGATGGGGGCTGTGTTTTCGATAGACGGCATCGATAGTGCAATAGCAGCGGTGGCATTAATACTAGTAGTAGCAGTAGTCGTAGCGATTGCGGTAGATTTACTAGTAGTAGTTATAGTAATACTGGTTTGTTGCTGCTGGTTTGGCTATCGTGGTTGGTATATATAAGCATGAGAATGCAGTACCAGCAATGATATTTTCCGAATAACGAAAGAGCGGAAGTAGGAGAATGGTCAAAAATGAAAGTAGAATAAGGAAGGAGAAGACGGAAGAAGAAGAAAAACATAAAGTTGGAGATTACCTAGAAGAACAACAACGACAATATTAATAATAATAATAATAATATTAATAATAATAATGATGATGATAAAATCAAAACCATCACAGACAAGTAGGAGTATGGGTAGATGACGTACATTAATGTGGTAGTGGGAGTGATCGTGCGTGTTGAGGTGGGTGCAACTAGTAGAGTTTAGAAGAGGTAGGTTTAATAGTGGAGGCGAGAGAGAGAGAGAGACAGAAGAAGGGACAGAGGCAAAAAGAGAAATAGAGTGTGAGTGAGTGACAGGGAGCAAGGTAGGGTAAGCTGGGGGTTATAATATGAGAATGAGAAAGTGTGAGGTAGAAAGAAGGGAGAAGAGAAGATACAGAGGAATAAATGAGTGAGTGAATGAGTAAGATAAGAATGGCTTGAGAAGGAGTTGGGATGAGGGAAAAGGATGATCTAGAAGACATATATGTGAGGGTGGGGCTGTCTGTGTATATATACATACATACACATTCGCATATGTATATTTGGGTTTACAAACAAAACAAGTGTGTACTCAATACAAACACTGAGTGTAATTTTCTGTTGGAGTTCTGAGAATTTTCTGAGGAGTAACACTCAGCTCTGTAACATACATATGTATGTGCGTGGTTGTGCGCGTGTGTTTGGTTGTGTGTGTGTATGTGTGCGTTGTGTGTGTGTGTGTGTGTGTGTGTGTGTGTCTAAAGTTTTGTGTAAGAGAAAGTGGAAGAAATTAGGGGATAGAATAAAGAAGGTATACCCGTATATGACAGTCTAGGAAAAATAAGACAGAAAGTACAACCAACACATAGTGTAAGATGGGCAGGTAGAATGAGAGAGAAGAGACAAGAGAGAGAGAGAGAGAGAGAGAGAGAGAAAGGAAAGAATGTATGTGTGAGAGAGAGACAGAGAGACAGAAGAGAGAGAAAGCCGCACCTTACGAGCTACAGAAATATGAATACAAGGAATCGAATAAGAGAGCAGAAGGAATTTGTGACAGATAGAAAGAAGGAGGGAGAGTGTGTGAAAGAACTAGGGAAGATATAAATAAGGGAGAAAGATTGAGGGGTTGTGGTGTGATATATATAAAGGCAATTGTCGGAGAAATGAGATGAAAAGAGAGAAGAACTAGAAGACAAGGTATCGGGTGGAAGGGAAAATAGAAATGATTGTCTTCATCTTAAAGAGGTAAAGAGAAGAATTTCCAAAGAGAAATGAGTGAGCGAGAGAGATTGATTGAGGAGAGAGAGAGAGAGAGGAGAGAGAGAGAGAGACGGAAACAGTAAACGTGGATGGATTGATGAGTGATAGTGGGATATAAGATGAGGTGAAGAGAGAAAAGAAGAAAGAAGAAAAAAGGGAAGAAGGAGGATGGAGTAAAGTGAATATTTTCAAAGAAGAGAGACGTGTGTGGGAGAGAGTAACAGGGCTCTTAAGTGACAGGGGAAAAGAAAGATAGAAAGAAGAAATGTGTGGCGATGTCAGTTAGAAATCTATCGAGAATGAGGGTGGAAGCAAAGTCAGACAGGTAGACTGTGAAGGAGACATGGAATGGTCTACATAGAAATATATAGATTAAAAAATAGTGTAGGTGAGTGGCAAGACAAAATGAAATATTTAGTATGAGAGAGAAACAAAGAGAGAGAGAGAGAGAGAGAGTGGGAGAGAGGGATAGGTGAATAATGATTGAAGAAAATAGTAGACAGAAACACAGATGTGAAAAGAAGGACTAAAACAGGATACAGGAGGTGAGATGAACAAGAGAAAGTGATAATGAACAATACATGGAAGTTATGGAATTAGAGAAAGAGAAACAGACAGAGAGACAGAGAAAGAAGTAGAAAGAAAAGTGCATCCTTATGAGTATATACACACACGGACATATATATATATGAGTATATATACACAAATGAATATATACAAATGATACATGTATGTAAATATATATATATATATATATATATATAATATATATATATATATATATTATATATATATATATATATTATAATATACCGGAGTAAACACATAAATGTGAAACAAGGTGGAAAAAAGAGTACTCAAAATACCAGGGGTAGAAGTAATATGCTTTATTTAAAAGCAGTAGAAATTCAACAAAACCTGTTACTCGGAGTTTCACATTCCCGTGCTGCTTTTAAATAAAGTATATATATATTATATATACTATATATATATTATATATATATGCGTACATACATGTGTATTCAAAAGAGACAGTCAGAAAGAGAGAGTAGGGGAGACTTGGAATAGTCACACCGACAGAATGAAAGCGAGAGATAAGAAGCGGACGTAGGTAAAAGAGAAAATCCACTCTTCTCCTGAGGTGAGAACGTTAACTGAGAAAGACAGAAAGGAAAAGAGACAAATAGCTACAGGAGAGGTGTGAGTTAGTGTATGAATGTGTATGTGTGTTTGTGCTTATGTATTTCTGTGGGGAATGACTACATGCGTAAGGCCCAGTGTGTGTGTGTGTGTGTAAGTCTGTCTGTCTGTGTGTGTTTGTGTATACCCCGAGTCGCACCAAGTGCGAGAAAATGATAGGGTTTTTAATACAAAAGGATTCATAAAGAGAAATAGAAGGAAATGAGTAAGAATAAAGGGAAGAATAATAAAAGAGAGAAGAGAGATTTTTAGAGGGTGCCCAATAGTTATATACTGAAATAAAAACTAAGTTATATATATATACCTAGCTGTGTGTACGTATAATTATTAAAAGACATTGGTGTTTATGTGTGTATGCCGGTACGAATGTGTGTGTGTTGATGAGTGTATATATGTATGTATGTACATATGTATGTATGTATGTATGTACGTATGTATGTATGTATGTAAATATGAATGTGTGAATGGATGTTTTATGTATGTATGTATGTATTGAAAGGGAGAACACTAGAATGTGTATCGAACAAAAACGGTGTGCGTGAGAGAGAAACAGAGAGAGAGAGACATGGGCGGTGATTTATGGTGAAAACGTGAGATATATAACTAGAGAGACAGAGAATTTTTAGTGTGTTTATGTTAGAGATAAAAAAAAAGCGTGAGAAAAAGAGAGGACATGAGCGTGGACGCTATCAGACAGAGAGAGAGAGAAAGATTGCGAGCGATATATGATATAGGGAGAGAGTGATTGTGGAAATGTGAGGGAAAGAAAAACCACATTATATAAATTATATACCTATGTTATATATATATATATATATATATATATATATATATATATGTGTGTGTGTGTGTGTGTGTGTGTGTGTGTGTGTGTGTGTATACATACATAGATACACATATATATACATATATACATACATATATACATATGTGTGTGTATCGAAAGAGACGCACAGAGAGACGGAGAGTAAGAGAGAGAGAGGAGAGAGAACATGAGAATGGAGACTATAAGAGACGAAGAGAGAGAGAGAGAGAGAGAGAGAGCGATTGTGAGGGAAATCTTATATAGAGAGACAGATTGTGGAAATCTGAGAGAAAGAGAAAAAGATACAGGGAGAGCAAAGCATGTAAGCCGTTTTCAGTGGGAAAGATAGGAAGACAGGAAGAGAGAAGACGAGAGATGAACAAAGATAGAGGCACTAAGAGACATCGGGAGAGAGAGAGAGAGAGAGAGAGACAGACAGACAGACAGAGAGACTATACATGTGAGAAAGAGAGTGAAAGAGAGTGTGAAAAGCGAAAAGGAGAGAGCGAGAGCAAGAGGTTGTGAAGAGCGACGGGGAGAGAGAGAGTTATCGCG
>NC_043001.1:93914402-93919402 GCF_006345805.1 Octopus sinensis | reverse complement strand
TCTCTCTGACAGATATGTGTACGCACATTGTACACATACACACACACATATATATCAACGCCCTTACCCTCATATATACACAAGTAGAAATAGATAGATAGATAGATAGATAGATAGATAGATAGATAGATAGATAGATAGATAGATAGATAGATAGATAGATAGATAGATAGATAGATATGTATGTAGGTATGTGCCTAGATCTTTTCTGTTCATTTTCTGATAGATTTTATCATTCTATCATGTCCTTACATCATTTCATATGGAAACCGCTGCTAAACAATTCCTTACAAGACAGCACAATATCTGTTTCACTAACACTACAAACACACATACACACAGATAAAACATACACGCACAAACACACATACATGCATACACACACACAAACACTTAATTCCACGCACATTTTTGACACCGCAGTTTTTTCAATCTTTGATTTAGTCCACTTCTCGCGCTACCTCTAACCAAATGTCTTCCACTGAATGTCAGCCATTCGCCAACACTAACACCAGCACCGCCTTTCCACATTACCACTCCTAAAAGCTAACGATAAAGCTTCTACCTGATCTGCTTGCACAGCTAGAAATAGTAGCTAAATTGCCAACAAATGTAGTCATGAAAAACTGATTTAGTGTTAGATGGTCACAGTTGAAGCACTTCTCATCAAAGCTCTCTTGGATTCAGATCAGGCCTGGGGTTAAATTATACGCCCTGCACCACCACCACCACCAACAACAACCACAAAAACAACAGCAACAACACCAGCAACAACAACCACAGCTAACATCTCAACTTACTTCTACATACCTCTGCCAACGTTACAACCAAAACACACTCAGATACAAACACACGCACACACACACAAACACACACACTACGAACATGACAGACGAGTGGCTTTTCAAAATGCTAGAAATAGCAAGAGCTAGCATCGCACGTTTTCTGCTTCAGGCAAGGACATATTGGGTGACATGGCCCTCGCTTCCTCTACAGAGGAACAAAGATTGGTGGAACGGAATATGTGGTCACGGTTGGACTGATCTGAGCTTAGATTTAAAAAAAAAACACAAACAACTACTACACCCAACATGGCAGGCGTAAATATCAGTTACCACTTCCATGAGCAGTAGTATCAGCACTACCACCACCTATATACTACTACTACTACTACTATTAGTACTAATATTACTACTACTACTGCTGCTGCTGTCACTGCAATTGCTACTGCTACTACTACTATTCCTATTACTATTTCGATGTTATACGAACCAGACAATAAGTAAACGCCCCACCCACCCTAATATTTTTCTTATGGTCCACACTTTATTATAAAAAGCACACAAAAAAATGAAAAAAAAATTAACACGACCGCTACTAACTTCGCTAACACCAACACCCACGTCAGACATCCCTTGATGCCAGAAGTCCCCTCACCCTACACTCACGTTTATACCCATCATTGATGATGGCATTGATCAAGATGCTATGATGTGTCTTATCAGAACAGTTTGTGCTTGTAGTAAAAAGTATTTTAGGCGTATATTATATATATATATATATATGTGTGTGTTACATATATATACATATTTACATATATATAAGCATGTGTATGAATGTAGGTACGTACATATGCATGGATGTATGTACATATGTTTGTATGTGTGTATGTATGTATGGCTGTGTAGTAAGAAGTTTGCTTCCCAACTACATGCTTCTTGGTTCAGATTCACACGTGGCACCTTGGGCAAGTGTCTTGTCTATAGCCTCGGGCCGATGAAAGCTTTGAGTGGATTTGGTAGACATCTGGTTTTGGTGTGTTTACGTACCCGTAAAATAGCGGTTCGACAAAAGAAACCGAGAAAATAAGTACTAGGCTTTAAAAAGACAAGTACCGGGGTCGATTCAGTCGACTAAATATTCTTCAAACAACTGCTCCAGCATGGCTGCAGTCTTATGATTGAAACAAGTAAATGATATAAAAGATAAAAGTTTATGTGAGCATTTATGTATATAAGCTAATGGTCATAGCTGAAATACTTTAGATTGTAAACTTCCATAGGCCTTATGACCACCGCAGTCCTAATTTTCTTTGAAACACATGTCATTCACACACCCTCTTTCTCACACTCTTACTTTCTCTCTCTCTCTCTTGCTCTCACTCTCTCTCTCTCTCTCTCTCTCTCTCTCTCTAACTATCACTCTCTCCCCTTCTCATACACACGCACTCTCTCTCTCTTTGTCTTTCTGTTATGACATTCAAGCTGCCGCCATTACCACAAAATATTACCACAATTTAATGGCCGCCACTACAGAAGAAACCAGCACAATCGGTTTATTTAACTAAATATCATCCATCAACGGAGGAATTCCAACCTGATAAAAATTACCAACCAAATTCATAAATCGAAACCTTGTCGTTTTCAAGAAGGAAGGAAACACTAGAAAATATAGTGTCTTATATACAAAATGACCGTACTGGCCATGGACAGAATGACTCTCAACATATACCTGTTGGATCATGGCTGATGCGGGTTAAACTACAATTTCTACAAAATAAACGAACACCGCTAGCAATATTTGTACTTCGGCGTCATCTCTTGGCCTGATAGAAATGGCGGTCAAATGGTATTCACATATCTCGCCACCACGTGTCATAGAATCACGTGGTTCCGGGTTCCTAGCACGTAGGAGAAAGACAAGATAGACGGAGGTGTATTGTCAGTGACATTAGATTTGCTTGATTGCGGTTGACTTGGCTCTAAACAACAGCGAAACACCCACAATATCAACCATTGAAATTTATAATTATAAGTGATCGGTTGACGTGAGAATAATAGCAGCCAACTTACACATCATTATATCATCTTGTCAGAAACAATGGAAGAATACGTTGTTTAATGTAGTTCTAGCCACACTATGTCTGAACAAAATATAAAATGATCATACTTCGAAAACTTTCAATCATAAATCTGCTAGAACATACCCAACATTCGCCATAGAAATCAACAAATCAAACCCAATGAGAGCACGTCTACGTGTTTGTTAAATTTATTAGAAATAACAGACAAATCTCCGTCAAATCTTGTATGTTTTTGAATGCTAAGAATATTTTGGATACTATAGTTTTACATATACAAGAAGCTGAGACGATCATGGATGAATCATAATAGACCTATGACATCAATAGAAACAGCATCACAGCAAGATCAACAAGAACAATAATATTATGTACATTACTACAGCTTTAACAACAATACTAATAGCAAAGACAACATCCGAGAAGTACACCTAATATCGTGCACAGCAGTTACAAGAATATTGGCTTTAAGACATGAGGCAATAACAAAGCCACAGACAAGATGAATACTAGCACAAAAACATCATCACACTAGTACTAACTCTAGGACATGTCTTAACATCACTGGACATATAAATATAAGTCCAAACAAGGAGACACATATTAATATTACCAGCAATATCATTAGTACCATCGTATCACCTGGCTATACCTTAATATTGTATTAAAGTCCTCACAAAACTAGCTTTACCTATTCTGCTATCTAAATACACAACCACTACATAAATAACGGACAATAATTAGCCCTAGACAGGTCGTATTATCAATAACAGCAATATATATAACATACCACTATGATCACTCAAAAACTGCAAGACATTCATCAACAGAACTACTAAGGCATAATTCAACATTATCGGCAATACCACCCATACAGCCACTAAGACGTATCACAATATTATCACAAAACCTACTGTCGTTACTAACAAAATTATCGACATTACCGTTAAGGAATATCAGAAAACCAGCAACATTACTATAACCAAACTGTGTCACAACAATGCAAACTTAAAAAGAAGCACTAAGATACATCATAATATGGTTAATTGCAATGTACTCCACCAGTATAACCATTAAGGCGTATCAGAAATCATATATACACACAGAGCAACTGTAAGACACATACGTTTATCAGTTATATGATATGTCTTAGTGGTAGCAGTAGGAATGGACATATCATAACAATAACAATATCAACTAGCATTAACTCAAGGAGCACCTTAATTGATCGTGACTAGTGTAATAGTAAGACCGAATTCAACACTGCGGTTAAGGCACACCACCGCAAACTAAGCATCAAAACTACATATAAGACATACCATAAGACTCCAGCAAAGCTTCAGAGTATAAAACTAACATATATCATATCAGTACTATGTATATATTAAATAGATACTTGAACATCAACAATACCAGAGGGACTATTTATACTTTAATATAGCGTACCACAACACTACTAACTATACTGCAGCCACTACTATAAAGATGATAGAATCAATGACAGCACTATTTCTTAAACAAGCTACATCGCCAGTAACATGACAAGAACTAGCAGTAAGACAGATCACAACACCAATAAGACTACTCTATTAAAGATAATCCTCAACAGCAGCGTAATTAGCTTGTGTATGGACACTAAACCTATCATAATATAAATATCAGCAGTGCATGCAAGACAATGTACAACACCACCAGGCAAGTCATAGATGTCTTAATATCAATATTAGTACTCATCATAATATATGTATACGTTGCAAATTACCAGCACTAAGATTAAGATATATCATAATACTAAAATAACTTCAATCCTACTAAGACATGTCACAAATTTATGAACGACACCACAAGAACTTAAGCTTCAACATCTATTGTAACACAAGAGCTGCAACAAGACAGTAACAATCTCATTCGTTGGCACACAAACTGCTAGGCATAGCAGCCAAATCTCCCTCAAATTATAAAACCACTCTCTTGATAGAGAAATAACATTGGATAACGAAGTCAGAGGAGCTACGACTAAAAATTCCGTGGCTAACCAAGAAGGATGTCAGTCTAAATAACAGGAGTAAGAAGCAATATCTTCACCCGTATAGCTAAGAAAGTGGACATCAACAACAAAAACAAAACCATGCATAGGAAG
>NC_043001.1:93894402-93904402 GCF_006345805.1 Octopus sinensis | reverse complement strand
AGTGAAAATTTTTCCTCAAAACGCTTTTGAATTTGTACAACACAAATACATGCAAACATACACACTCATATACACACGCGCATATACATATGTGTGTATGTCTATATATACATAGACACGCAAATATTAAACACAGACAAAAACAAAGTGTAGTTGGTGGGCACTACGGTCCCTAGATATCTCAGAATGAGCCACAGAATTAATCTTCAAGACTCTGAAAAGGGAGACACTAGAAAATGTGTTATTCGATATACATAACGATGGGATGGTCACGAGTGGAACGTAGTCGATCAAATCCCTACTTGATCAGGAATAGTTCAGGATAAGGAACAGCTACAGTATTCGAAACGTATACACACACAACACACACAGACATGTATATATATATATATATATATACATGTGAGGTGAATATATGAGCGCGTCTTACGTGATTCTGTCATTCTCTCAATGTATGTACCACAAGGCTATCGCTTCCCCACCGCATACACACACACGTACAGAGACACATTTATATCTATATATACGTTTGTATATATATATATACACATATATATATATACTCATATATATGTGCAGGACTGGCTGTGTTCTAAGTAGCTTCCTTTCCAACCACATGGTTCCGAGTTCAGTCCTACTACGTGGCACTTTGAGCAAGTGTCTTCCACTATAGGCTTGAGCCGACTAAAACCTTGTGAATGGATTTGGTAGACAGAAACTGAAAGAAGCCCGTCGTATATAAATATATATATATATATATATATATATATATATATGTATGTATGTATGTATATATATGTGTGTGTATATGTCTGTGTGTATGAGTTTGTGTGTCTGTGTTTGCCACCCCCACTCCCACCAACATTGCTTGATAATTGATGGTGGTGTGTTTACATCCCCGTAACTTAGAGTTCGACAAAAAGAGCAGGATAGAATAAGTACCAGGCTTACAATGAATAAGTCCTGGGGTCGATTTGCTCGACTAAAAGCTGTGCTCCTACATGGCCGCAGTCAAAAGACTGAAACACTTAAAAACAATAGAAAAAAAATATACAAATATATAAGCTTGTATGAAATTCGTCAGTCCTACATTTTTACCTGTTCAAACAGCACCGCAAAAAACTTATGCATTTACGCATACAGGTTTGGCTTGTATAGAACTGGGTTTATTTCACATTCTAAAAAGTATACGTCTAGTAAGAAGTATTTCGTTTTGGCTGTGCATAGATGCACATATTATACACACAGATACCAACAAGACAATCCCGTATACAGGTATGGATAAATTGGATGCGTGTGTACGTGTGGACGGATATACACACACATGCACACACAAATATATACACATAATTTCTAGTCAAATAGGGACTCTAAAACTAAAAGCAGTTGGTTTCCTGCGAACATTTTCCGCAGAACAGGTAATCGCTGAAATGGCCTTGGGTGTTGGATCTACGTCCATATGGTTCTGAGTTCGATTCCTGCACTATATTTCACGTTACTCTCTGCTGCAAAACTGCGCTCCATCCGCTTGTTGGTGCTTCATATTCGGTGTTGTGTTGAGTCAAGTACTGATGAGCCGGGAGTTTATCAGTGTCAGCCTGCAACTGTACAGGAGCCTAAAACATTTAGGGGAAACAAGTTATATTTTGCTAGTTACGTTTTATAACGAATGACGACTCATAAACATATATTATATATATATATATATATATATTATATATATATATATATTATATCAGCTTGGATACTTTGTCCTCATCTATATATCTATTTATCTATAAATCTCTCTCTCTCTCTCACCCTCTCTCTCTCCCTATATTTCTCTCTCTCTCTCTCTCTCTCTATATATATATATATATATATATATATATATATATATATATAGAGAGAGAGAGAGATAGTTAGAGAGAGAGAGGGAGAGAGAGGGAGATAGAGTGATAGATAGATATGAATGTGTGTATGTTCCTTCAGCACGTGCGTAATCAATTTTAAATGCGCGCGCGCACAGCATGGACACACTTGCACAGGCAGGCACACATACATACAAACAGATTTGTACAGTATAAATACATAGTTTTAGCCTCAGTAAACCTTTTGGTGGTCTATAACTCAATTTGAAATTACCCTCATATGATTAATTCAATCAGCCACATATGAAGATGACTAACTCCAACGTTTGACATCAGGATGGCATTGCGTAGGTGGTCACTATTGGCTAAACAAATCGCGTATTCAGTTTCGAAACACAGGTGCACCAGCCTCTGTTATTTTAGAAATGCTCTTTAAAATAATCCAAGATACAACGCCCAAAACGAAATCACATTATCTGCATAAGTGTCCTGTTGATTTAAAACCTATGATAACAAATAATCAAGCGTTTGATATTTTTTTTAATCACTTTATTGTTTAGGATAAACTAGGTAATAATATATACAGACAAGAAGAGACGCACTAATCGGCAAAGAACGAAACTAAAACTCATATACGATGAAGCACACGATGTGAATACTGTCTACTCATATATATGTGTGTCTGTAAGGTGCATACGTGTATGCATATGTGCATACGTGTATAGACATTCATCTATATTTATATATATATATATATTTATTTATGCTTGTTGGTATATATGTAGGTATGTATGCGTCAATTTATGTTTTATATATATATATATATAAGTATGTATGTATATATACACTTATTCACATATATATATGTATGTATATATATATACACTTATTCACATATATATAAATATTATTTATACATACATACATACATATATATATATATTATTATTATTATTATTATTATTATTATTATTAGTAGTAGTAGTAGTAGTAGTAGTAGTAGTAGTAGTAGTAGTAGTAGTATTAGATAGACAGGAAGATAGGTAGATAGATATACCTACATATGTTTGCATGTGTCTATATGCATATATGTTTATATATATATACGTATATGTATGTATGTATTATGTATATATGTGTATGCGTGTGTGCTTGTGCGTGCATGCGTTTGTGCGAGTGCATGTCTATATGTATGCGTCACGGAACCAGGAATGAGAGATAAAATGAATCACTCCAAACTCATATTTCTCACTTGTTAGTAGTTTTCCAACACATTTTATACCTAACCACCACCTGTCACATTTCTATCTCAACGTATCATACATCCAAAAGTCTTCATACACTATCATCATTAAATCTTCCTTGATGATGGTACCGTAGCAGACAGACTAGCGTGCGAGATTAAATGCCGTTTGGCATTATAACAACGTGCATTTACGTTCTGAGGTTAGACCACGTACAGATAAGCTTCCGACTTAACCTCCTTCGATAAAATAACAACAAAATAACACAGGGGTGGCTTCTATCGATTGTACTCCTCTCTGCAACCCTTCTTCCAGAGACTTCATAACACCCCGCTCTTGAAAATCTCTTACCGCAACAATTCATACCCCTAATATGTTGCTCCTCCCGCCCCTATTTTTCTTTTTTATTATTATTATTATTATTATTATTATTATTATTATTATTATTATTATTATTATTATTATTATTATTATTTTTCGCTTTTATCTAGTCTTTCTTTAGTATGCTATCCCTAAAATATATATTTCGACTCTAAATTATTTCCATCTACAACCGCGTTCGATCCCTGTGTCATTCAAATTCATGTGGTACCATAAGAGCATTTATCCTATATACATATACTAACGTATCTCTCAATTAAACTTGTGTGTATGCATTATATAAATATATATATATACATATATATGTATATATATATATATATTATATATATATATATTATATATATATATATATATATATATATATATATATATATAAATATATATATATATATATATATATATATATATATATATATATATATATATATATATATATATATATATATATATATATATATATATATATATATATATATATGCATGTATATACACATGTAAATACATATATAACAAATACACTCCATAGTAATTTCTATTAATGCTCTTTTTGTTTTTTGTCTACTGTATATGAAACTCAATTGTTCTCTATCTCATTGATACATTTTTCTCTCTCATCTCTCACCCTTTCTGTCATTTTCTCTCTTACTCTTTCCCATAATTTCTTTATCTGAACCCACACCCTCCCTCTGTCTCTCAGTTCTATGCCACATCATAACACTTCTATAAACATATATATCTATATCATCATACCTTCCTATGCTTTATACCATATTTCTAACAGCAAATGTTCTATTCATTCTCTAATTTCTATATCACACACACTGCTGTCAATTATCTCAACGATAACTTCCCCCCCCACTCTCTCTCTCTCCCTCTTTCTGTCTCTCGTGTATCTCTCCCTCTTTCTCTCCATCTCTCTCTACCTTTTATCACCCTATCAATCACAGCTACATTTACACCACATCAAGCAGATAGCTTCTATTGCATGTCTAAATTTTTCGAGCGTATCCTTTCCTCACTGCTGCACTTAATGCAGCTCTGTCGTTGTCTCTCTTTCATATATGCAGCGTATCACCACTTTTACAACGTATCTCACAAACGACTACCTATCATTTAGTTGTCAGAGCATTTTCCCTCAGCCAATATGGCAAACTACTTCACTAGTTTTACTCGTTATACACACACACAAACACACACGCACGTACACACACGTAAATATAAACACTGTTCCCACACACTCACTCACTCACTCATACATAATGATTTAAACATAAGGCTATTTTAATCTCTCTATATATATAAAGTTGAAGTTGTCTGTGTATGGCAGGTTTGGTAGCCTTCAACTAGCACTATCTCCTCCGAGACCCTGCGGCGCAAGTTGACCAAATTTGAGATTATGATAGAAAAAAGTATGCTCTTCTTTCAGTAGAAGAAAATATTCAAATCGGACCATGTTAACACCAAAAATTATTTACTTCAAAAAGGGCTTTTTTTTCTATGAAAATCCCTATTTTTTACGATATTTTTGACTGCTGTGTCACCATTTTTCGGTGTATTTCAACCAGAAAAATGTTCACTTAAAGAGAATAACAAGCTACATAATGCAAAATTTTTACTTTGCAAAAATTCTAATTCTAAAGGGTCGAAACAAACCCGAGCAACACCGGGCGATACTGCTAGTATAATATATATGCGTGTGTATGTATTAGTTATAACAATATCTCTCTATATATATTTCATATCGTATCCACTCACCCACACAGAATCTATTACTGTTCATTACGTTAATAATTATCACACCCTGCAAGCTTACCTCTTACCACGTTGTTAGTAACATATCGAAGCCTACAGTACCTTTTGTAGCGCGTCTATCTACCAAACATCTTCTACCACATTTATCGCCTTATAGCTACTACTACTGCTATTTAGTTTTTATATATTGTTTCTATGTTATTTGGCGGCTACTGCTGCTGTTGCTGCTACTGCTGCTGCAGGCAGTACTGCTGTCGCAGTAAATCATTTCATTGTATGTGTATCATATCTACCATTTCTCCTGATATTATGTCGATCATTTCTGCAACGCTTCTCTACCACTGCGAATTTTAGCATATCGTGTTGAAGAAACCCATTTCTATAACCTCATGAAACTAACTAAAACATCACATTCCTACATTCTTACACACTCGACTAACTTCGTTTCCCCAGAGGATTCTTTTCCAACTCATGACTGTCAGCCATACTTAGTATGAAGGAATAAAGTCTTTATGAAATCTATTTCGAAGTAAAGTCTTCCACCATAAAAATATCTAAGACAGCTACCAAACAGAAAAAAAAAACTCTCCACCAAGGTTTACCTATATCAACAGTATATCCACGAACCAAAGTCGGAACAACAACGTTAGTACTTGATCTGATCTGTTAGTAGAAGCAGTTAAATGTCCTTAAAGGCGGCGAGCTAGCAGAAACGTTAACACGCCGGATGAATTGATTAGCGGTAATTCATCTGTCTTTACATTCTGAGTTCAAATTCCGCCGTGGTCGACTTTGCCTTTCATCCTCTCGAGGTCGATAAATTAAGTACCAGTTTAGCACTGGGGTCGATATAATCGACTTAATCCGTTTGTCTGTCCTTGTTTGTCCCCTCTGTGTTGAGCCTCTTGAGGGTAGTAAAGAAATAGGTATTTCGTCTGCCGCTACGTTCTGAGTTCAAATTTCGCCGAGGTCGACTTTGCCTTTCATCCTTTCGGGGTCGATAACTTAAGTACCAGTTAAGCACTGGGGTCGATATAATTGACTTAATCCGTTTGTCTGTCCTTGTTTGTCCCTTCTGTGTTTAGCCCCTTGTGCGCAGTAAAGAAATAAGAAGCAGTTAAATGTCCTTCAAACTATATTGGATTTTCTTTTTTTAATGCGTGCATGAATATATTGTGAGACAAAACAGATATTATAGCTACATCTGAAATTCTTTTGATTAAAATTTTCACCAACAAATAATCTAGTTTAATCCTTCTGATACCAAATCGCTATCTTATAAGAATCTTGTATTAAAATGATCTTAATTAAAGCCTGCCATGAAAATTTCGTGTTAATTTTATGTTCGGAAAACCAGTTGAATAATGGTCATGCCATTTTATGAAATTCTTCATTATTTTAAAGTTAATTGAAACAAAAGCTATGCATTTCATCAGAAATATGGTGACAAACAGCTTTTACAACAATATTCACGTCAGATATCTACCAAATTCTCCAATCCAAGGTTGCCCAACTTACAAGAGTATCAATAAAATATTAGTTCCTTTCCTCTACTATTTAATCGGCCATTCATCTTGTTCAATGAACAATATATCCCAACAAAATTCGCCCAAATTCTTATATCAATACTTGCAGATTATCACAATGTACCATATCTAATTCGACTATCTCTGCCACTCTTCCAGTCCATTTCACTGTCTGTCAATTTCCATTCTGCCTCTCTCTCTCTCTCATCATTTATATAGTGTAACTGTGAGCTGATAATACTGAGTAACGCTTCATATGACAGCCTCTCTTCTATCTCTAACATATATCTAACACATCCACCATGCATGCATATATATATATATATGTATATATATAATATATATAGTTATGGTATATTCTGTTAAGAACGTAGTAGAATGCAAATTTCCAACCAAACCTCTTTTTGTTGACTCCAATTTTTTCAATTATATATGCATATATATATACACACAGAGAGATAGATAGATAGATAGATAGATAGATAGATAGATAGATAGATAGATAGATAGATAGATAGATAGATAGATAGAAGGATAGATAGATAGATAGATAGATAGATAGATAGATAGATAGATAGATAGATAGATAGATAGATAGATAGATAGATAGATAGATAGATAGAAAGAGAGAGAGAGAGACAGAGAGAGAGAGAGTTGAATCTAGTGCTCTTGGGAATTGGTCTCCTTCAGTATTGAATTAAGTATATATCTATACCTGTATATGAGATGGCCAAATTGCAGAGTCATTTAAGCGTTGGATATAGCTCTCCGTGCCAGTTGTCTCGGCTCTCGATTCTCTGATTTCAGATTCAGCAGATATTAAATTTACATTACATCCTCCCAGGGTCGTCAAATAATGTACGAATTCCATACTGATGTCGACTAACTGTTCCGCCAGTTAGGTGTTCTGGTTTTTCTAGAAGAAATCGTTTGTGATCAAACCGGAAGAGTTACGCTCCAGCAAGTCTAAATACTACCCGAAGACGCCGTACGTCACGCTGGCATTGATCGAATTTCATCAAAGAGTTCATAGCCTATTCTAAGGCGAAGTAATATACACATACATACACGAGCATATATGTAAATTTGTGTGTGAATGTGCCTGTGTTGCCAATTCAAGTAAACGAATAAAAAATGAAAACAGAAAAATAACGAACGTGATGATGTGCACAAGAAGGAAATTAGCTTGACGCTCGGTGAAAGGACATTTATATACATATTTTATACGTATATATATATATATATATATATATATATATATATATATATATATATATATATATATACATACACGAATATACACACCTGTATGTAAAATAGCTGGAGCTGTGCTGTAAGCAATCCTGTGAACAAGTCTAACATTTCTGGTCATACTTATTGAGTTTTTTTTTTCAAAAATCACTCATGAGTTCCTTGTAGTTTGCAGTTTCAAATATCCAAACCTATTTATCATCGGTTTTGAAACTTTGTTGTTATATCTTCATGATGCAGGTGATGTTGTGCGTTTCTCCTTCGTTGGATTTAGCAGACTAAATCTAACCGATACGAATATTACAGCGTGAATTCAAGTTTTCACCCCTACATTTATACATCGCCGATGAGCAGTTTATCTTAATTTGTGACTGATGCATGTTATTTCTGTATATACTTCAACATTGAGCTTTTAGCTATTCTTATTGCTTCTATGATTTATAATCTACATTTTTGTAGATTATACGTGCTTTTGGCACTATTCTTTTTTTACTTTTATTAGTGGTGAATTACTAGAATTACTAGTGTAGCGAATTGCAGTTGCTCTTAATTGTAAATTTACGAGGTCATGATAGAATTATCTTGGTCGCTTAGAAGTTAATTCCTCTTGAAAGCAGTGATTTACAGAGTATCATGTTTAAAAATATTCATTGTATTAAATATCAATAATATATAGTTGCCATAACCCTTTTGCAGCAGACACAGAAGTAGTCTAACTTCTCTAAAATCTACTAAATATATTTATTTAGAAGCTCTGGATGTCACATCGAGAAATTACAATACAACATAATTATCCACTACAAATGGGTATTTAAAAAGCGCTCGCTTGTTCAGATGCAACCATACTTCTCTGTTACACTTTCTTACACAAACCACAACAGACTAGTCTCAAAACTGTAGCAGAAGCTTGAATGATTGAAAACCGATGGGGTGGACAAATTACACAAATGTGCAACCTAAGAGTTTAAAGTACCAGTAAGTATATCGCAACAGCTGATGTACTTGCGCGTACAAATGCACATTCCCACGGCTTTATCGATCGTATTCTCACCTGAAATCACTTTTTGTAATTTTGTTCAAGACTTATTCACGCCCTGATACCGTCGGTATCTACATATCAAATTTGAACGCAATCGGATGGAGAATGACCGAGATCCTAGAAGACACACACACAGACAGTCAGAACGATTTTATATTATAGATAAGTGTCACTTCGCTTGGTTACAAAATTCACACCACGGTAATGTTGATATCTTTTGATATCAATGCAACATTGATAAGAGGTGTATTTTTAGTGTATTTCTAGGAAATATTTTACAAAGCATCATAAACTAAAGAAATCCTCGTATAGTCCAGTATCGTTTTATGAAATAATTTTATATCTTCTTTGGGCTTTAATGGAGTCAGTATTTTATTATTGAATTAACATTCTGCTTGATGTAGCTCACTGACAATACAAGAATTACGTATATCAACCATTTATTTGATGGTCTGCTCTTTATCAACATGTTTAGGGCCCCAGTTGTCTGATTAACAAAGTTAGTTTCTCAGCTAATTGTATATTTTATTAGAGTGACGACTTGGTACACTCGAAGTAACTATCAGGAAAATTTTGTTTGCTTGGCGCCACATTGCAACCGAACTGTACTAGAAAAGCAGAGTGACACATTTAAACATAGATTTTAGGTCGTGTCAATAGCCCAGTACTAAATGAAATATCGCATTTAATATGGCAAAATATGTAACGGTAGTTACAGATCCAAGCATATGAGAGACACGAATAAGGAAGAAAGAGAGTCATCAGTCACGAAGGGCAAAGGACGAATTCTTTACCAAAGTTCTAAATCCGAAATGAAACATGAAATAGTGACAATCTGGTACTAAAAATAATTATTTCTAAATAACCTTATAATATGTATTTGGAACGCTAAAAACTGCAATTAAACGCTCACAAAAATATTTTCCTTTCACAGATATATTTTACATATGAATA
>NC_043001.1:93884402-93889402 GCF_006345805.1 Octopus sinensis | reverse complement strand
TAGTGTAAAACGTTGAGGGTGCAGCAGTGTGGTGTGGTGTGGAGTATCTGTGTGTGTGTGTGTGTGTTGGGAGGAACGGGGGATTCACTAGACTGATGGTGATTAAGACGCTGACGATGATTGCAAACGAGGAGGAGGAGGAGGAAGTCAAAAAGACGATCGTGATGTTAATGACGATGAAAACCGAGACGGTTGCAATCTGGATGCTGATAGTGAAAGAAGCAGGCGGCTTCATGATGATAATAATGATAATGATGATGCTCGTGGTCGTGGTCGTGGTGGTGATAGCGGTGGTGGTGGTGGCATTTGCGGTAGTGATGTTAAAGAGGGAAAATGGGGGTGGGAGGAAGAGGCTAATATGAATGTCGGTATTATAACACTCAGACTGATATTAAATACAATAATGTTCATGAGACTCCTAATAAATTATTTGTATTTCGGTCGTTTCGTTTTACTTAAGAGACAGGAGAAGGGATTTTGATGACTCTGATGTTAGGATTCTCATGGTGCTGCAGCTTGGGCGTTGTGTAGAGTAATGATGATTAAATATACATTGAAATCTATACAGGGACGTTTTATCAGAAATATGCTGAATCATCAAACCGAGATATGTGTGAGTGTGTGTGTGTGTGCGTACGTGTGTGTGTGAATATTTTTTTCAGTGTCTGTGTGTGTATGTTGGTATTTGTGTGCTTGTGTGTGTGTCTTTGTGCGCTTGTATATGTTGGTATGTGTTTGTGTATGTGTGTGTATGTTTGTGAATGTATGTTTCAAGGTGTGTATGTGCATGTATGTATGTTTATGCGCGCTTATGGTTGTATGTTTGTGTATGTTTGTGTGTGTATGTGTGTATATCTATGCATATGTTTGTGTGTGTATATGTTTGTATGTTTTTGTGTGTATATGTTTGTGCGTGTTTATTTGTTTCTATGTGTGTATATAGTTGTATTTGTGTGTGTGTATGTTTATAAGTGTGTGTATGTTTCAATGTGTTCGCTTGTGTGCGTATGTTTGTGAGTGTATGCTTGCATGTGTGTGTGCCTTCATCTACTATAATAATACTCGGATCTTTTCTAAAAGATAGACAAAATTTTCTACTTAACTAAATAATTTGAAACTTCGTATACTGGTAGAATGTGGCAAAAGAAAACATTAATTTCAATTAGTTTTTTTGAGAAAAATGTATTTTGTAACTTTTACGTAGTTTAATTCTTCGAATTTTAACCAATCGTATTCTCTGTTTTGAGCTCAATTCATTTCTGCCGTGTTATTCATCCTTATCACTGTCTTCTGTTTTCTGTCTTCAAAGGCTTCTTGCATGTTTATTGCAATGTCATCCCTGACTTACGGAACGATTACCTGTGTGTGTGTGTGGTATTGTTCTGTATGTGTGTGCGTGTGTGTGTTTGTTGTGTGTGTGTGTGTTATTGTTGTGTATGTGTGTGTGTATTTTTGTTGTGTATGTGTGTGTGTTATTGTTGTGTATGTGTGTGTGTTTTTTTTGTTGTGTATGTGTGCGTGTGTTGTGTATCTCTTAAATCGATGAATTTCGTCGCCCAATAAAAATATTAACGATATCAAAGTTCAAAAAATATCGTTAATATTTTTATTGGGCGACGAAATTCATCGATTTAAGAGATACACGACACAGGCACACATACACAACAAAAAGACACACACACACACACATACACAACAAAAACACACACACGCACACACATACACAACAATAACACACACACACACAACAAACACACACACATACACAACAATACCACACACACACAAACATACACAACAAAAACACACACACAGGTAATCGTGTCCATCTTTTAGAAAAGATCCTAATACTCTTGTGCTTTTCTCTGTCACAACATATGAATGAGGAAGGAAGGGGTGAAGGCAAACAGGTGGGATTGTGAAAATTCAATGCTGAAAAGAAAAATCAAACAGCGTTTCAACTCTGTGTGAGTATATGTGTGTATATGCGTGTGTGTATAAGGGAAGTATGTGAATTGACAAGTGCATTAATTTGATTTATCATCCACATTTATATATAAAGTACTACAATTAGCCTTTATTTTCGAAGGACGGGGGCCAGCTAGTATATATAGACCTATGTGTTAATGTATGTGAGAGTATAGTTTGGTATAAATGAATTGCATGGTCAATAACGAAACAGAGCACTCAATACTGATACTCTGTATTGTAATTTGAAGACTTCATTTACCATTAGTTTGTGTTGCACTCACCAATTTTCAGAAGACTACAAATGTCAAACACCGGGAGATGGTTAATGAAATGTTTAGAACCGGTGTGGTCATAGCCTTTGGCTTGAATAGACTGAAACCAACAACAAATTAACACACACACGCATGCACACACACACTAAGACACACACACATACACACACACACATATATATATATATATCTATATCTTCAGAAGTAAGCAAGTGATAGAGGGAAAGAGAGCAAGACGTATATATATATATATAATATATATATATATATATATATATATATATATATATATATTCCTGCCTTTCATGCTTAGCAGCATTTCGTCTGTCTTACGTTCTGAGTTCAAATGCCACCGACGTTGACTTTTCCTTTCATCCTTTCGAGGTCGATAAATTAAATATCGGTGAAATACTGTGATATATAATCGACCAGTTTCCTCCCCAAAATTTGAGGTCTTGTTCCTTGAGGAGAAAGGATTTATACTTCAAGATGATTTTAAAAAACGTATATATATATATATATATATATATATATATATATATATCTTCAGAAGTAAGCAAGTGATAGAGGGAAAGAGAGCAAGACGTATATGTATAGTTGTCAATGTGTATGAATGAACCTTGTGTATCCGTGTGTGTGTGTGTGTGCGTGTTCGTATAGAAGTCATCTTGCTCTACGTTTTGGTTTTTCAATCCTCAAAAGACAGCAACATTTGCTGCTAAACTCTAAGTCCCCACACAATTTAATCATTAGAAACATACATCTTGCTATTCTCACTATGTGAACCGTTAGTAAATAAACATGGCTGATGCATCTTTGAAGCATTTTGCAGAATTTCTTTCAATTCCGAACATGAATTTTCATCTCAAGATTCTAATACACATATACATGTTACTGATGGAAATTCGGAGTATATTAGATGCAATAAACTGACATGGTTTGAATGTCTCAGAGTATGTGACGTTGTTAAGAAATATATTTTTTTCTGATGAATAAAGATTATTACAGAGGTGTTATGTTGTTGTTTAATATAATATTAGTCTATCCGATAATCATTTTTTTACGACATACCATTCGAATTTGTCAGACCAAAATTTACTGCCAAAATCGTAGGTTGATTTATACACCAAGAAAAGGCGGCGAGCTGGCATAATCGATAGGATTCGGGACAAAATGCTTAGCAGCATTTCGTCTGTCTTTACGTTCTGAGTTCAAATGCCACCGACGTTGACTTTTCCTTTCATCCTTTCGAGGTCGATAAATTAAGTATCAGTGAAACACTGTGATCGATATAATCCTCCAGTTCCCTCTCCAAAATTTGAGGTCTTGTTCCTTGAGGAGAAAGGATTTATACTTCAAGATGATTTTGAAAAACAAAAATTCCACTTGAAAGGCAGGAATATTTAGAAAGATAGTGACGATATTTGAATGTTTGCACTACGTGGTTACAAAATTATATTATGTCGACTTATATGTCGGAAAATACGCTTTTTATAATGCATTCACGACGTTTTGGAGTTTTGCGGGTTCAACAATATTTACCATGGAAGTTAATTGAAATCATTATATAAATTTTTAATATATAAAAGATATTCGAACGTTCTGCTTTCAATAATTTTCATTATGGAATCAAATCAAGACTATAATCGAGATATTTATCTTTATGAAAGAACATTATGGAGTATTATAAATTTATGCAATATAATAGGAAAACAAAAATAATATGACCTATGAACCGTGAAATTTCTTCATGTCTCGCCAGTAAATATATAACAGTTGTCATTTTTATTAGCAATAGAAAAAGGAAAGATAGATTTGTAAATAAGATGTTTATAGCTATGATCAACACTAGAGTTTTATAAATAATTATCCCATCGCAGTCATATTGATAAATGGTACTCTAACGCCCGACACCCACATCATAGACACACTGAAATTTTGATATTATCAAATACATCGTTGGGTTATCTCCTACTCCATCCATAGCCGTCAGATATTATCATGTATATAAAGTATAAAATAAAGTAAAAATCTTTATAGAACGTATGAAGTAAAATATTTCTAAATAAACCGGTGAGATACACTAGAGAACTACGCGTCAGAGGTCATTGAGAGATAAGTGTATGTTAGAAAATATTGCGCCGTTTAATGGTTGGCCAATGCTGTAACAATTCGGCCAGTGTCCGCTTTCATAAAATGAACGCCTAGAATATATCTTTATTTATTGTTATTCAGAAGTGTATTTTTTAACCGTTTTTTTTTAATTATTTTCCTCGTTTTTCTTATTTATTTGTTGTCGTTATTCCCTTAAGCAGCGATTATGAACAGATTTGGCTATCATTATATCTAAGCTAGCAGTTCTGTCCAAAAGTAAACTATCGCTGTTTTGTCATTTATATTTTTAATAGTTATGCTACGATGCTTTTCACTGAAAATTATATGTTAGTGATGTGTCCGTTAGTGTGTTATTACTGGCTTGTATATTTTACCTTTGAATCACGACCTCTATGTATAAAAGTGAAATACAAGTAGGTTATGGATAATTGTATATAGGTACAGGAGAGCTGGGATGTTGTAGTTGTCGATTGATGCACCTGTATAGTTTTCTAAATCATTGACTCACATTTGTTTCAATCATTGTATTGCGGTCATGCTGGGGTGCCGCCTTGAAGGGGTTAGTCGAACGAATGGACACCGATGCTTATTTTCCTATAGCACTATAATACAGGACACGTGCCCAAGTTGCTGCGTAGTGGG
>NC_043001.1:93869402-93879402 GCF_006345805.1 Octopus sinensis | reverse complement strand
GCATGGATCATCCACATGACTAAGTACTGGTGAAAATATAATTTTCCGACATTTTGGCAGTGTCTCCAGTAAATTATCGACTAATAATCTCATTCACTAACAAAGATAAACATACTTCTGTCTATTATGCTTTCGTAAATACACGCATGCGCAGAGAGTGATACAGAGATATACAGATGAAGAAACAGAGATTGACATGTATAGAGGAATTATGTGAAGGAGACAGAGAGAGAGTGTGTGTGTATGTGAGTGAGTGAGTCAGAATATGGTAGAAATATGAACACGTATACATATATACGACGACATAATTTTATTTGTGTCAGTTGGCAAGAAAACGTTAGAAGGAAAGATTTACAGAATTGCGCTTCCTTTACACACGTTATTCACGTATATATATATATATATATATGTGTGTGTGTGTGTGTTTGTGTTTGTGTCTGTCATTAACCAATCTCTACACCTACGCTAAGCAAAAATTGTCTTTGTTCTACATAGTATGATACAGGTTGCCATAGAAATTACAGATGGCAGCATGCTGTTATTTGTAGCATGGTCTGTTGTTTATTTCATTTCTATTCTTTTTCACATATACTACGAACGGTGCCGAAAGAGACAAGTAGCATATTAAAAGTATGGCGGCTAACAGGCTGAATCGTTAGCACACCGTACAGAATGCTCAGCGGTAGTTTTTCTATCTCCGTGTTCTCAGTTCAAATTGCGCCGGAGTCGACTTTTTCTCTTTTGACTTCGTGCTCGATAAGATAAGTACCAGGCAAGTACTAGAGTCGATGGAATAGACATGTCTCTTATCTGAAATTACTGTCCTTGTGCCGAAATCTGAAATCAATTTTAAAGTAAACGTAGATTATATATATTTAAGACACTTGCTATGCACCCACAAAATAATCCGTTCGGTCCTATTGAGGAATACCTAAAAATGTCCTTTATAATACCTCCGGGTTATCCATGCCATGTGAGGTAATTCAGATACGTAGAAATTCTATTGAAGGTTGTGAGCTGGCAGAAACATTAGCACACCGGGCGAAATGCTTAACGGTATTTCGTCTGCTGTTACGCTCTGTGTTAAAATTCCGCCGAGGTCAACTTTGCTTTTCATCCTTTCGGGGTCGATTAAATAAGTACCAGTTACGCACTGGGGTCGATGTAATCGACTTAATCCGTTTGTCTGTCCTTGTTTGTCCCCTCTGTGTAGCCCCTTGTGGCCAGTAAAGAAATAAAAGAAATAAGAATGTGTGCTAAAGACCCTCAGATGCATTGTTCTTTTATATATGTATTTGCCTTTTCTCACTGTATATCCTGCATATTTTAGGTACGAATTGCGTTAAGAGCACACATGGACAAGAATAATGAGGAAAATGTGCATTCAATGAATTGATAATTTATTCGTTCCATCCACTGAATACTTTTCCTGAGACCTTCGTGGATCCATATTTCACGATCTTTTTATCTATCTTTCCCTATCTCTCTTCGCTCTCTCTTTCTCTCACTCTTTGTCTCTCTCTAACTATCTACCTATCTGTGTGTATGCGTGTGTGCAAATTTGTGGTCAGTTCCATATGTCGATTCTCATACAATATATTTTCTATAGTATTGGCATAAGGTCACACATCCCACAGAGGGCCGTCACGACTAAAATCAGTCCAACTTCTGGACCTGATTTTATCAATTCAACTGCAGAACTACAAAATATATAGTTTAAGTCGTCAATGAAACTATTTAACTTCAATGGAAAAAATGGAGCCTTTAAAGAACTATTCATTAAATGAATACGAAATATTCTTCTGTGGTATGCCTAAATATCAGTATATGAATTCAACTCCATACATTCATAGTCGTTGCTTCACTTAATATTACCACAGTTTTTCTATTAAATCTTGATGCACTAGTAATTATTCACAAACGTATTCAATATGTCAAAGACGACAGTTTAGCTTCCTTCAATGTATGAAAGAGTCCAGATGGAAATTAAAGGACAAAAGGATATGTTCGATATCTTATATGATTAGTATTCCTTCAATACAGATCCGACTAGTTCACATACGCTATGAGTTCATAGTCCCGTATAATTATGGACGCTTTCCATACCAACATTCATTGTAACGAATGAATAGCTATTGATCAGAGCCTTTAAAATCAATACAACACGCTGCTTCTATTCGCAATCTCCATGCGAACGCCCATGTTTGTCAGGATAGTAGAATGGACAAATATTGAAAAACCAAAAGTTTGGGGATGTAATGTGTGTTTATAATCTAGGTTGGCTAGATAAACGACATAAATTTTAGTAGCGAATGTTATACTTCTTGAGGCTTTCTGGTACGTACACACACAATTATATATATATATATATATATATATATATATATATATATATAATGTGTATGTGTACGTGTGTGTTTTGGGTCTTCCATGAGTATGAGTAAGTATCTCATTCATTTCTTATGCCATATTATCACTGACGAGGGAGGGTTCTTACGAACTAACCATGAAATCGGTTCGATATGGTAATAATGGAATTTTTTTGAAATTTCTGTCGACCTTTTTCGAGAAGCGTGCGTATTGTGAAAAATTATTTGGTTATGGACAATATGTTCAATTCGGCATATTATCATTAGAAATGTTTTCGTTTGCCCTTATTTATAAGTTGTATATATATATATATATATATTTATAAGTTGTATATAATATATATATATATATAATATATATATATATATATATATATATATATATATATATAATTATATTAATATATATATATATATATATATATAATAATAAATATTAGGGAATATATCCAAATTTACAGGGAAAAAAAATCAGATTTAGGATTAAATCCAATTTTATAGTAAAATATATAAATATTAATTGATTAAGTCTTTCTTGTTTGTTTTGCAAAATAGTGGTTTTGTCTCAAATAATATTTTATATATATATATATAGATTATAATATATTATTATATATATATATATATATATATATATATATATATATATATTATATATATATATATATATATATATATATATATATATATATTATATATATATATATATTATATATGTGAAGGCGCATGGCTCAGTGGTTAGAGCGTCGAGCTTACGATCGTGAGGTTGTGAGCTCGAATCCCGGACCGGGCTGCGTGTTGTGTTCTTGAGCAAGGCACTTTATTTCACGTTGCTCCAGTTCACTCAGCTGTAGAAATGAGTCACTGGTGCCAAGCTGTATCGACCTTTGTCTTTCCCTTGGATAACACTGGTGGCGTGGAGAGGGGAGGCTGGTATGCATGGGCGACTGCTGGCCTTCCATAAACAACCTTGCCCGGACTTGTGTCTAGGAGGGTAACTTTCTAGGTGCAATCCCATGGTCATTCATGACCGAAGGGGGTCTTTACCCTTTATATATATATATATATATATACACACACACTCAGTCATTATAATATCAGAATATAGCAACTTGTTAATATTGTTTCCGGTTCTCTGTGATTCCGTTTCGCATCCTCTCGAGTGTAACTTCGCTCCACAGCCTTCCGGTGTTCAACAATTCGATAGATCCATAGCCTAGTGAACTCCAAAGCCATTTCTTCTTCTTTTTCTTTTTCTTCTTCTTCTTCTTCTTCTTCTTCTTCTTCTTCTTCTTCTTCTTCTTCTAATTCTTCTTGTAATTCATCTTCTAATTCTTCTTCTGTTTCGTCTTCTTTCTCTTCTCCTCCTTCTCCTTTTTCTTCTTTTCCATTTCTTCTCTTCCTCTCCTCTGCCTCCGCCTTCGCTTTTCTTCTTCTTCCTCCTCCTTCTTTTCCACTTCTTCTCTTCCCCCTCCCCGCCTCCTCTCTTCTTGTTCTTTTTCTCCTCGTCCTTCTTTTTCTTCTTCTTCCTTCTCCTCCTTCTCCTTTTCCTTCTTTTTTTACCATTTCTTCTCTGCCCTTTTTACCACTTCTTCCCTTCTCTGCCTCCCCTTTTTCGTATTCTTCCCTCTTCCTCCTCGTCTTCTTCCACTTCTTCTTCCCAATTGCGCCATGTTACGCTTTATATTCTTGTTAGATATTATAGAATTTCTTTAGCCACAGTAAAAGAAAGCTTACTGCAACAAATTGTCCGATATCGGGGCAAAGATTCAATCCATTTTAGAGTTAAGATTCTACATGTGCAGGCCCAAATAATTTATGGAAAGCTTCAAACATGATTCAAACACACATCCCCATTAATAAAGTGGGAAAATACCATCTAACGCTCAATTTGTCGACGTACAATTTCTCCTCATACGAATATTGTAGGCACCAAAACACCGTTCGTACTCGCACGCATAATCATGTATTTATTGCATGTGCATCTAGATACCCCACACATCTATGTATATATATATATATATATATACATATATATATATATATATATGTTTATATATATTTGTGAACGAATGTATGTACGCTAATTACGAGTAGCATTTTATAAATTTTGTGACGTTCCATCGCCATTTCCAACTTCAGTTATTCACTTTATTTCATCATATGATGTTTTATTTCATTTTGTGAATTTCCAATTTATTCTATGAATTGTTTTTTATACCTCATTTGCCTACCCGTGCACGCTAAGGTAATTTACTCGCTGTGATACAGATAATTTCGATAAATTTTTAAAATTTTTTGTTTCGAATAAAATATAATCAACTAAATTTATAACCGTCCCTTCAACAGCGGCACAAACGTAAGCGTTTAGCTGTGAGCAGTAACAGCTTTCAAAAAGGCTTTGATATGTGTTTTATATGTGCATGACGAGAGAGAGATAACCACCTACTGTACAACTAAGAACCATCATTGCATCTGATGTGGTTTTTTAAACCAGACAATTTCTGGTGCTGTGTTCGGTTCTTTCCATTGGCAAGATTTTGAAGTTTCAACGCATCTACGAATATCCATATTTTTTGTGTCCTTGAAGACGTTATATAAATGAACAGATTGGACCGAAAAGAATCTTCAGAGAAAAAAGTTTCGGCCTTGTGCCTAGAGTAGAAAGGAATATTTTTTGGAACCAAATGTCTTTATTCCTGGTAATTGTAGATTACGGTGGTGGCAGTATTTTAGTTGGCTGCTTATTTATTCTTTTGATTCTTGATATATATGTATTTTTGTATCTCTTGGGCGCCTACTTCAGCTAGATCTTGTGGGCTTCGTAGGGGTGTATTCTTGAAAATCAGTAGGTGACACCGTTCTTAATCCTCTGCCCATCTGTTTTAATGTCGGAAGAATTGTATCTCAACCACCTGTGCACGTATATGTATATGCATGTGTATGCGTATCTGAATATATATATATATATATATAATACATATATATATATATACATATGAGCAAGTGTGTGTGTGAGCTGCAATCCACTGATATATACTCTTTACTCATTACTCTTTTACTTGTTTCAGTCATTTGACTGCGGCCATGATGGAGCACCGCCTTTAATCGAGCAATTCGACCTCAGGACTTATTCTTTTTGTAAGCCTAGTACTTATTCTATCGGTCTCTTTTGCCGAACCGCTAAGTAACGGGGACATAAACACACCAGCATCGGTTGTCAAGCAATGCTAGGGGGACAAACACAGATACACAAACACACATACATATATATATACATATATACGACAGGCTTCTTTCAGTTTCCGTCTGCCAAATCCACTCACAAGGCATTGGTCGGCCCGGGCTATAGCAGAAGACACTTGCCCAAGATGCCATGCAGTGGGACTGAACCGGAATCATGTGGTTGGTTAGCAAGCTACTTACCACACAGCACTCTTGCGCCTTATATGTATATATATATATATATTATATATATATTATATAATAATATATATTATATCATATATATCTATCTATATATATATATATAATATATATATATATATATATATATATTATATATAATATATATATATATATATATATACGCACGGTGTATGCACAAACAAATACACACACACACATTTATATATTGTATATCAATATTATAATGCAACTTATGTAATGTAGTATTATATATTTTAACGTTGTACACGTATATTTGTATTTACTTTTCTTGTTTGGTACAATATGAAACTTTATCGATTAGAGTTACCGTAAAAGTCTTTCCAGCTGTCACCATCTCCTTTTCACACATGGTAAATCTAGAATTAAATTATGGAATGTGTCTTGCCCACTCAAGCAAAGATTTTATTTATGGAAGGTTCGACTGCTATTTCTAACAATTTGAGTGTCTACTTAGAAGTGTCCTGCAGTAGCTCACTAATGAAGTACTTTTTATTGATAGTACAGTTAGACGCAAGCGAATTATTATATATTGCTGTAACTTAAACTCTTAGCGAAAGTAGGCATAGTAGTAGATTTGTAGTTGATGATATAATAACGTCTCGGCTAAGAAGATAACTGGCAGGTGTCATACTCTATGACCTTGGTTCTTAATCTAACTTATCAATTTAGTTATATGTCATCTTTGACATAAACCCTTCGTTGATCGGTTTTCGACACGAGCTAAACCAATCTGTTTACCTGGAAGACATTTATCCTTTCATATAAATGAAGTAATCGTTTGTTTTTCACTATCCTAGATTATGTTTTGCTGCAGCTATATTGGCTGGCTAACTATTGGATACCGATATTTTATGATAGAAATCTTCTTGAAGCGTATTTTGCTCACGCGAGTTTCCTGCTACATAAAAATATCTGATACATATTTCGTAAAATTCATAAAACTGACGTGAAAAATTATCTTCAAACATACATTTAATTTACAGATATAAAATTGGAATTTTGTTAAGCCTATTTGATATGTTGCATATGGAATCCAAATTTATTCACATATAGTTTTAGTTATTTGTTTAATGATGCCTTTCAATACAAAGACGTAGTTGTTGCAAGCTAAAAGTATGAATTACAGTGTTGAGAAATTATAAATATGTTTATCGATAGAATTTATGAAAACTTAACAAGGTGCATTTGCCAATGAATATATATATTTTACGGTAGGTAATATATTTTGCATATACAAATATTTGGCTATTGTTACACCTGCAGTATCTGTTATTCTGTCAAAATAATACATATAAATTGAAAGGAGATATGAACCTCCTCATTAACTGCAAATGTCAGAAGTATAGCCGTTTTATTTTCTAGTTAATATAATACGAAACAATGAAATATCGAAACAGTGTGATTATTATGCTAGACATACAATTTTGGCGACGTTTACTCTCCAGGCCGATAGGGAGGATATATGCCCATATCTTCGCAAACCCTCTCACACAAAGGCTATCGACCGTGTGAAAAAAACCCTCGGACAACTGCAAAATGCAAATTGACAGGAAATCAAGTACTTGCATGACAGGATATTTTCGAAGGTTGATTTTCTTGAGAGAACTATGTTAGTTGAGAGAACTATGTTAGATGATAATGCGGAGCCAACGCGACTGAGGAGGTTGGGAGGGATGTTAGGTTTGGAATATAAACAGGCATATCTGAAGAACAGAGAATACCTTAGTGTGTATAGACGAAAAAAAAAAACAGTATGGAGATGCTTAAAATATATTGACAGAAGAGTTCATATCAATCAACAGAGTGACTCTTATTTGAATTCGGTTAGGGTACGCCGTACAGCGGGAGGTGCAATGGCCCAGTGGTCAGGGCAGTGGACTCGCGGTCGGAGGATCGCGGTTTCGATTCCCAGACCGAGCATTGTGTGTGTTTATTGAGCGAAAACACCTAAAAAGGCTCCACGAGGCTCCGGCAGGGGATGGCAACCCCTGTTGTACTCTTTTTCCACAACTTTCTCTCACTCTCTCTTCCTGTTTCTTGAGTAACGCTGCGATGGTCTAGCGTCCCGTCCAATTGGGGGGAACATAAACGCCACAGAAACCGGGAAACAGGGCCCATGAGCCTGGCTAGGCTTGAAAAGGGTGATGTTTATCGTTTATGCTTTATAGCATGTAGTACTGTCATATATGTAGGAGCAGTGCTCCATAGTCAGTCTTTACCTGAGCTCTGTACTATGTGTTTTGTTATTGAGGATGAAGCATTTTCGGCCTATGTATGGGACGGTTCAGTGTGTATCATTTAGCCTTTGTTATGATGAATATCCATGATTGGCAGGAGAGATCCTCAGTTATACTTAGGTCGATTTGGTTTTCTTTGTTGCGATCTTAAAGTGTTTAACATCGTGCTGTGCTTGTTTTGCGAGACAGATATGTCTTTCTTGGTACGCGTAGAGATATTCTTTTGGAGTCGTTGAAGAAGACTTATTGGATATATTTCCATGCGATAATGCAATAATGAAGCGAAATAACTTGTTATGGTTATGTCTACTGATATTCTTCAGAAATTGTAGCTAGCTAACGCATCAGAACCCACCCGGTATTGATTTATAAAATCGTTTAATATACTTTTATAGTATCTTATAGTATATCATATTATATGCAGTAAATTCGATATTATGTTATTAGGGTTGCATAACGAGTATATATGTATATTACGGTTGCATAGGATATTAGGGTGGCATAACCAAATACCGGGTAGCTACAAGTCATTAGAGGTGAAATAAGGTTAGCCATAAAGAGCCCAAATTAGACATGCATGATAAAAGAGTAAGGAAGTTTAGTGAGGAAATATAATGGCATCTCCTACGCAGGAATAGGGATGTTGTAATTAACGTTAATTATATATATATATATATATATATATATATATATATATATCTATATATATTATATATATTATATACATTCAGGGTGAATATTGATAAATGTAAGCCCCGTATATGCCAGCTATTAGCAGAGGTGAGAGGATATATGAATCAAATGAAATAAACAGAACACAAAGGATGTCGCAGTACACGTGTTTCAAGCTTTATAAAACAAATTATTCTTACATCATATTCTTATACTTGATGTAAGAATAAGTTGTTTTATAAAGCTTGAAACACGTGTACCGCGACATCCTTTGTGTTCTGTTTTATTTTATTGATACCTACCTACATATATATATATATATATATATATATATATATATATATATATATATATATGTAAATGCAATATGTGACAATTATTCAGTAGCCATGATAAAGCTCCGAGATTCAGATGTCGGGGTGCAAATCCACGCTGCCATCTCCTCAGTTATCTGGCCATCGGAAAAAATGCCATAACATCCAAAACTCGGAGTTTTATCATGGCTACCGAATAACTGTCACATATTATATTTACAGATAAATTCCTCTATTTACATAATATCGAGTTCTCTTTCATTCTTTTGTTGTCTTACCATTTCTACCAATATATATATATGTATGTATGTATGTATGTATGTATGTATGTATATTTGGAGAGAGAGAGGCGGAGGAGATACACTAGGGATATATATACTCCATAAGGATACGCTGTGAAAGTGCGATCTAATTGTACGTTAGTGAAACAAGGAATGCGGGTCGAAGAGGCGGGAATTTTACTCTCAGTTATTCACAGACGAAGTCTATATTGAAAGGATTCATTTTCTCTACATAAGAATTTGGTGATTCAAGGAATAAAAGATTCGGGATAATGTGCTGAAATGTTAATTAAGTATTAGAAATAATGATTTATAATTTCATAATGAGAAAAACCAGTGGCGAAATTGATACAGAGTAAAAAGAAGAGCATCTTTGCATTAATTATCAATAATTACTTTAGACTGATTCTGCGGTTATTTATTTTTTCTATCGATATTGACTGCTCGGCGTTGCTGGCAACGATATAGATCGATATGCATCCACGCGCATTTACTGTCAAAGTATTGGTCACTCCGAGGCTATGGTAGAAGAAATATACCCAAAATATGATTAAGTCGTATCGAACCGCGGAATCACATGCCTTAAGTTATGCTCGCGCATACATATGAGCACGTATTTATATATACACACACGTCTGCATGATCATATATAACGCAGCAACACTAACAGATATATA
>NC_043001.1:93859402-93864402 GCF_006345805.1 Octopus sinensis | reverse complement strand
GTCACCATCTCTCTGTCAACGGCCCTTTTTGTAATTCCGTCATTTTTTGTGTTTGGGTATATATAGATAAGTGTATGTAGCTCTTTCAATGTTTGTGTCCATATGTGTACATGTATGTCGCAGCCCCTTTGTATAAATCCCAGCCCCTTTGTAGTATAGAGTAATACAAAGGAAGTGAGTATATATATATATATATATATATATATATATATATATATATCTCACATACGTGCATGTATGTATCTAGGTATTTATATGTAAATATATATCGATTTATATATATGTATGTTTGTGTATATGTGTATATATATATAATATATATATATATATATATATATATATCCCTCCCTTACTCTTATACATGTATACAACTATATATATACACTATAATAGGTATATATGCCATAGATATCTCTGTCTCCCCCTTTTCACGACCTTTGTATTAATATAGAACACGTACTGCACTCTCTGTTTCGTTCCTCAACCATGTTTATCAGTTATGATATATTCTTCGGCCTTACACAATAACCAATATTCCTCTTTCTTTAGTTTCAATATCCTTTATATTAACTCTCTCTTTCCCCTTCTAATACTGTTGCTACTACCGGTACTCCTACTCCTACTCTTCGTAGCCTCAACATGTTTTTATTTTTTAATTTATCTACATCCTTTCAACAATATCTATATTGATTGAAGCCGATTATTCAGCTTAAATAATTTTCTCTTAATATTGTTAACTATACCGAAGTTATTCCATCGAATAATACTCCTAATCAAAACCGTATATACCACTTTACGATTCTATCTCTATATTCTCTTTCCTTTCTGTTTATCTTAATCTCTTTGCTGTTTGTTTCCCTGTTATATTTCGTTAATCTATCTTCTGTTTTCTATCTCTCTATCTGTTTGTCTTTATACAAGCACCTATCTACGTCGTATTAGCAATGTGCCACTCTACTCTTCTCTTTCACTCTCAGAATTTTGCTATACGAATACATATTCATAAATTCACACACACACACACACACTCACAAATACACGCAGACATATATATCTGTAGATAAATATACATATAATTATATATATATATATATATATGCTTATTCAATAATATATATAATTATACACACAAGCAGATGAATGAAATAATGCATTTTATTATCAATAAACTCACATTCACGCATTCATAGATTCATTCAATCTCAACAACCAGCTTCCACACAGAGTTTTATTTGTATCTTGTTCTTATTGCTTAGTTTTCGATATCATTACTATCATCTTCAGTTTGGCCTTTATTAATAACTTATATACATCCCACTTGGTAGCACACCATTGAAACTGACAAGGCATCGGTTTGCGTATGTAGAAAATCGAAGAATTGCATTGATTTCTCTCATGTCCAGTCTTAGCATTGCTACACTGAGAGGAGATTAACTATGAATCGCTTTTCTGTATAATATACACCGCCTGTTACCATTGATATTTAGGTTGGAAATAATTATCGAAAATATCACATGCTAATCATTTTCTACAGATACAACACATCGCCTGACACACACGCCTGACAAGATTATGTAATATGTGTGTAATATGGGGGCGGAATAAACATATATATATATGGGTGTGTGTATGTGTGTGTGCGTGTGTTGCTATATATATATATATATGAAAATATGTCAGTGTGCATGCATGCATGTATGTATGCATGTATGTATGAATGAACAAAATCTTTATCTTGTATTGAATACGCAAAGTACACATTCAAAGAGACAATATTTCAACACAATATCCCTATATTAACAGCTATTGATGTTTGCTGTTGTAATGTATAAATCCCAGATCAATTTCGTGGGAACCCACTATAATCAAGCATTTTCTAATCTCATTTATTTAGTTATTAATTTATTTGGTCTTTCGATGCTTTCATCAAAGAAATAAGGAAAGCATGTGTGAGACTTATCAGATCTTATCTTCCCGTAACGATACGAGCAAGTTATTGTTACCGAGATCCTGACTCGAATGTTATCAACGGTCTAATTCCATAATCAGTAATAGGTTATGTCCTTAAACCACGTGGCATATTAATTGTAACATACTATTTTATTCTTTATATATATATATATGTATATATATTTATGTATATATATATATATATATATATATATATATAATATATATATTTTATATATATATATATATATATATATATATAATATATATATATATATATATATATATATATAATATAAGTATACTTACACATGTGCATGAGTGTGTGGAGTGTTTGTGTGTGGGTATGTGTGTGTGAATATAAGGGATAGAAAAATCGTCGAGTACTACAATTCGAAAGACCACCCGACGTATCTTTAAAGTGATACGTACCTGAGGAAAAAATGTATAGGCAATTATGGGGATCCATAACATTTCTTAAGATAAACCCGATGTGCTCTTGAAACAATTGTACCACTCGGACAATCTTTTCTATCCCTTATATTTATTGATTTGTGCATCGTATTATGAGCACAATTTGTCGCTTTCGGAAGGGAGCTGTATCGCATCTTTCATCTTATCGAAATTTTCTGTCTAATGTAGAGAAATAACTAACTATATTTGATGCATCACTGTTTTAAATCCTATTGATAAGTTATCGACTTATCTGTATTTTCTATAAAAGTTTCCTAGAAATTAACAAAATGTGTTTTACCACGATCATTCGATTTAACCTAGTATAACATTATTATAAATAAACATATATTCAAAGTGTGTTAGTCATACATACGCACTAATATGATGACGGACACTCCTGTCGAAGAAGACCTATGATTGTTCAGCTTGTTGCCGAACAACTAGCACAAATGATTTGTTTATAGTGATCAAAAACTATGTACTGTACATTAGCTCACTTACTCCATCAAATCGACGTTGCCTGAAAAGGTACATGTGCATGGTGTACCACGCATTAGGTATAGAAGTGAATGCGGGGCAAAGTAAGAGGAAGTATTTGGCTAAAATAATTTTTAAAAATCGCCTCACCTAGTCAAAGAATTGAAACCACAATCTCGCGAATTCAACACCCTAATCACTAAGCCATGCACCCTCATGTGTATTGTATGTTATATATTTTACATAAATATACCTTACATATATTATATTGTTGTTTCCTCTTTCTCGAGCTATGCCTGGCTCATAAGGGCCGGCTTCCCGGTTTCATTGCCGTATAAGTTCCCCGCCTGGACGGGAAGTCAATCGCAGGTGAGCTCCAAGATGCAGGAACAAAGAGTGAGAGAAAGTTGTGGTGAAAGAGTCAGCAGATGTTCGTCATTACCTTCTGCCGGAGTTGTATGGCGCTTAGGTGTTTCGCTCATAAACGCACACATCGCCCGGACTGATATTCGAACCTGCGATCCCTGGACCGCGAATCCGCTACTCTAACCACTAAGCCATGTGCCTCCGCTTACATATATATTATTTTACATTGTTTATTATTGCATACTATTTTATATCATTATTTGCATGATATTATTTATCATTACTGTATATAGTGTATTATTCTATATCACAATTATATGACAATAAATATAGCATATTATATGGCTTATACATCCACGTATAATCTCACTTATATACATATATAATTGTTTCAAATTATTTGTGTTGGAAAAATCCAAAAGAAGTGCATAAAACGTGAAATTTACCATAAAATATGTTCCGGACATTCTTTAGATTCATAATTCTTTATTAAGATGCGTTTCCTAGATGCTTCTTGTTTGTTATATGCTAATCTCTTTCGTTCCTAGCTTGTTAGCATTGTGTATTGTTTAACATAATATATTTTGCCATTGAAGACATGCATCAGATATATCTACCTACACATTCGCGAAATGCATTATGTATCTTCCAAAGTTGTTGTTGAGCATTGCCTAATTTCAGAAAGCAAAGAAAGGAATATTCATTAAGATATTTCCTTTGTTATTCCTAACTAAGGGCATAATATCGTGATTGTTCGGGAATGAGGGTTTGGAATATACATTTACACGATACATATGCAAGTACGCTTTGCTTTTCTTTCTCTTCCTGACACGTTGTCTAGTTTTGACATTTTCATTCAAACTCTTTCATATATAGCTGCCACAATATAATCTATTCGACAGCTTCCTCCACCACCGCATATACACTTTCATTCAGATATACGCAGCGTTTACTTCCGCCATTGATACTATTCATTGAGCTTGAGCGTTAACACTGAAGTAAATAAATGAGATAAAACATCTTATTCTAAATAGATCATAAGTAATTCAATATATCTGGCAAGTTGCCAGATCATCTAACCAATAGCTTTTGATCCTATGGATATTTACCCATCTGTCACGGGACTGGAAAATAATAAAGAAAATAAACAAGGAAAAGATCAACAAATCTTCGCTGGCAGATTATCAATTATGAAGCTTTTCACATCCTTAAAAGTTGGCTTAGCTGGTGTTCTATAGTAGATGTCATTACAACAACAGGTGTAAATCAGTTATTGAATAAGAAGAGAGATGTTTCTAATTTTATTTTAATATTATTTTTTTTAATTTTCTGTTCTCTTGGTCTGTTCGGCATCATCTATCAAACATCTGATGACATATATCAGACTTCTGACTATTTCATCATTGATGCAATATCAGCATTTGAAACGAACTGCCTTGGAAATAAGCTTAGATATTGAAGAACTTATATTTTAATTTTTAATTAGATAAACGCATTCACTTGAGAACATCAGTTTCATTAACGTTTCATATATTTCTCCGTTTTTATTTCCATTTTAGTTTTTCAACCTTTCGCAAATAAAACTATGAGCCTGTTAAATTAATTATTGTTTCTAAAAAAATGTATATACAGAACAATTATTCATAATAAAATTTTCACTTGTCAGAAGCTGTTACGATAAAGTGGATCGTGATGTTGGGACGTAACTTTTTTCTTCCCTACAGAAGTTAACTGGTTAATTATAATGTAAC
>NC_043001.1:93839402-93854402 GCF_006345805.1 Octopus sinensis | reverse complement strand
AATATTGAGTCGATAGTCGGATTTCGTATTTGCATAAAATAATTTGCAATTAAGTTTTCCTTCACTGCAATATTTATTTTTAGCTAAATTTAAATATACTAAGATTAGTATCGGTTTTAATTCCTAAATCTATTGCTTTAGTTAACGTTATGGAATCTTTGGTGCATCTAACCACTTCATTTGTGGCCGTTCTTATCGTAAAAGAGTAAAAAGACCGATGCCTCATTACTCTAATCTCATGCAAAATATACTAAATGCAGGGTGCAATAATTTTGCTAGATTGTGCTTTATAATACATTCCAATAGAATCTTTCTTTTTTTGTAACAAAGATGACTTGCAGAAACAAAAAGAATCTTAATCAAAGTTAGATCTTTACGAAGAAGTATTTTAGTAAAGAAAGTGTAAAAATGCATAGCATCGAATTTACCCCCAGGCTTCTGAATGTGATTTCGTGAGCAACATTCGGTATTTCGTATACATGTATCGGGTATCATCGATAATGCAGAACAGATCGCTGTTGTTTAATATTTGGTGAGTAGCATCTGTGAGCGTTAGCACTACGAAAACACGCAGTTTATGGACATCAATACACATTATTATCTGAAAAAAATTTCGAACACAACTTAAACAAAAATACTAACAGTAACAGTATGAATACATTTCCATTTTACCGAACTAAGAAATGACTCCACCCCTGCAAATGGATAATAAAATATGCGAAATATAAGGAGTTCCTACAGGCGTGGCTGTGTGGTAAGAAGCTTGTTTCTCAACCTCATGTTTCTGGGTTCAGTCCCACTGTGTGGCACCTTGAGCAAATGTCTTCTATTATAGCCTTGGGCCGACCAAAATCTTGTGAATGAATTTGGTAGACGCAAACTGAAAGAGACCATTTATATATATATATATATGTGCGTGTACGTGCGTGTGTGTGGGTGGGTGTGTTTGTGTGCTCATGTTTGCCCCCCCCACCCACTGTCGCTTGACGAACGATGATGTGTTTACGTCCCCGTATTATAGTGGTTCGGCAAAAGAGAGCGATAGAATAAGTAGTAGGGTTACTAAGAATATGTGCTGGGGTCAATTCTTTCGACTAAAAGTGGTGCTCCAGCATGGCCACAGTCAAATGACTAAAACCAATAAAAGAATAAAAGAATGTTACATAAAATACTATTTTAATGGATATAGCAAATGGCAACCACTGAACAAATCCGGTAGAGAATGACCCAGTTAATAAGCAGTGGCATTTCAGTTTGATCAAAATGTTAAAGAAGTGTCCAAGGAAATTATTTCCTTAAGATTTCTTAATTTCGCATTCTATTTGGAATTATCGCAAGCTAACCAAATTATGTAACATGCTTTCCATTAAAGGCGAGAGTGATTTAAGTTCTGCACATGAGCTTAAGAATGAAATATAGGAGAGAGGGAAAATAATTCAAAATAATATTAAGACATTTTTGTTGAGAGAGCAACCAAAGAACTTAATTGATAAATCGATAGACAGAGTGACAGAGTGACAGACAGAGAAAGGAAGCTGGGGAGAGAGATAACTCGGTAGTTAACTGCTAAATATCGTCGTACTTGAATGAGATGCTACATAGAAAACCTATAATTCCATTAAGTATTAAATATATTATAAAAAAGGCTAAGAGTATATTTTTGTAGATTTTTGTTGGCTCGTAGATCTGTCGCTGGTTAGCGATGAGAAGCTTTTACAGTTATTGAGATCATATTATGATTGCATAATTCTCAATTTCAACAGTGTGCCATAATAGTTATGACTATTTTCAGCATAAATATAGCATTCAATCTACAGATTCGTACTAAGTGTCATTGAATATACAGCGTGTAAAATATATTTTCAACTGTAGCACAACCAAATGAAGGTGATATTGTATTTAAATTTACGAAAATATAAATCTATATTATTAGCGTTAAGAGAAAAATAGCCAAGAATATACACACACACACATTGAGAAAAAACGCTCTGTGAGAAAGAATTTTATTGATAGAGAGAAAATTAGAGAGAGAACTGTGCCACATCTCATTGTACAGAGTTATGATCTACTTGGTAAATATGCATCAAGTATTTGTTCACTTAAACGAGTGCTAAATCTGATAATCACGCATGTATACAAAGGCAGAGGAGTTTACTAAAATGGAAATGCTATGGTGTTAATAATCTATAACAAGTGTATTCTCTAACACAAGTTGAGCTAAATGTATTAAAATATTAGATAGATTCCAAGACATACTTTCAAGACATATGTGTAATGTGTGTGAGTGTATGCATGCGCGCGAGATTGTGTATGAGTATGTGTGTAATCGTGTGTTTATATTTATGCATGTATGTAAGGATACATAAGCACTCATCTACAACCTATGCGTTCATATATATATATATATATATATATATATATATATATATATATATATAAACTAACAGGGAAAAATTCAATTTAGTATTTAATCAAATTTCACAATATAAATATATAATATATATGAAGTTGAGAAAAACTAATATTATGTAATTCAAACAATGATAGACATAAACCAAAATCGTAAAGAAAAACTAAAATATATTATAAAAAATATAACTAGATCACAGTCTTTTTACTTATTATATATTGTTTATTCATTTTTTGCACTTTTTGCGATCTAGTTATATGTTTTATAATACATTTTATTTGTTCTTTATGATTTGGGTTGTGTCTATCATTGTTTGAATTATATAATAGTGGTTTTTCTCTAATTGATATATGTATATATATATATATATATATATATATATATATATATATATATATATATATATTAAATCAAACCAAATAAAGGAACGATAAAATCAACAACAACGAAGAACAAGGTGACGTGCACAATGAATGTATTAGCTTTGATGCTCAGTAAACCGAGAGAGCTTTTGATGTTTCGAGCATAACTCTTCATCGGAACGGAAAAAGGGAAATGTCCAAAGAGGAAAAAGAAATCACCAACAGCAGATGTGTAATTTCATTACTGTATACTTATGTGCTTGTATGACACTTTTGTACAACACGCATATATCATATGATATATCACATATCCCTATGTATTTCTGCTCATCTCCGTCTATTCCCATCTTTATCTCACACACACACTCTCTTTCTCTCTCACACATACACACACTCTCTCGATCTCTCTTTCCAATGCACAAAGCTAATGAAACACCTCACACTTATGAACACACATTTTCACATCTTCGCTGCTGTAGTCAAAGACAATTTCTGTTTCTGCTTGCTACTAGTTATATTGATGCCATTGATGTTACAGTCCATGAAGTATTGGCTTCTGTCGTCATAAAACCTGGCATTAACTGTGTGTCTACAGAGTTTTATACATGCCGAAGAAAAGACAACGACCACAACAGCAGCTTCTTCAGTAATAATACATTATTAAACATTCTATCGTTATTAACTATACTATTGTTAATTGCAGATCTGTAATTCAAATTCATTAGTAGAGTCCGAAAGATAGAAACATTCTTTCTGATGCAGTGGCAAGTCATTTTGTTATAGTAGCCACGATTTTAATTTCATAAATATAACAATATGACGTAATACAAACATTCAAACATACAGAAATACCCGCATCATTATGTATCCATATGTCAATCTTTACCCCCTCCCCCCATCTCCTTTATATGTATGTATGTATGTATGTCTCCGACAAACTGATCCACCTGCAAGTAATTTGTCGGCCCGGAGCTATAATAGAATAAATAGCCCAAGTTTCCACACAGTGGGACCGAATCCGAAAGCATATATATATATATAATATATATATATATATATATATTAAATCAAACCAAATAAAGGAACGATAAAATCAACAACAACGAAGAACAAGGTGACGTGCACAATGAATGTATTAGCTTTGATGCTCAGTAAACTGAGAGAGCTTTTGATGTTTCGAGCATAACTCTTCATCGGAACGGAAAAAGGGAAATGTCCAAAGAGGAAAAAGAAATCACCAACAGCAGATGTGTAATTTCATTACTGTATACTTATGTGCTTGTATGACACTTTTGTACAACACGCATATATCATATGATATATCACATATCCCTATGTATTTCTGCTCATCTCCGTCTATTCCCATCTTTATCACACACACACACTCTCTTTCTCTCTCACACATACACACACTCTCTCGATCTCTCTTTCAAATGCACAAAGCTAATGAAACACCTCACACTTATGAACACACATTTTCACATCTTCGCTGCTGTAGTCAAAGACAATTTCTGTTTCTGCTTGCTACTAGTTATATTGATGCCATTGATGTTACAGTCCATGAAGTATTGGCTTCTGTCGTCATAAAACCTGGCATTAACTGTGTGTCTACAGAGTTTTATACATGCCGAAGAAAAGACAACGACCACAACAGCAGCTTCTTCAGTAATAATACATTATTAAACATTCTATCGTTATTAACTATACTATTGTTAATTGCAGATCTGTAATTCAAATTCATTAGTAGAGTCCGAAAGATAGAAACATTCTTTCTGATGCTTTGGCAAGTCATTTTGTTATAGTAGCCACGATTTTAATTTCATAAATATAACAATATGACGTAATACAAATATTCAAACATACAGAAATACCCGCATCATTATGTATCCATATGTCAATCTTTACCCCCTCCCCCCATCTCCTTTATATGTATGTATGTATGTATGTCTCCGACAAACTGATCCACCTGCAAGTAATTTGTCGGCCTGGAGCTATAATAGAATAAATAGCCCAAGTTTCCACACAGTGGGACCGAATCCGAAAGCATATATATATATATATATATATATATAATGTATGCACCAACACACACACACACATATATATAATGTATATATAAACATATGTATATATATATATATATACATATGTATATGCATATATACATACACACACACACACAAACACACATATATACTACGTTATTGTATGCAGACAGAAAAAAGACAGACAGACATATAGACAAATGATAGATAGATAGATAGATAGATAGATAGATAGATAGGATAATGCACGATTATATGTATGTATGTATGTATGTATGTATGTATGTATGGATGGGTGGATTGATAGATGCTTATATGCGTCTTTGTATGTACTATAACTTAGGGAAATAGTGAAGATAATATGATCAAAGATGAAATGCCATCGATTTGGCTTTTCATCTTTGTAGGGTCGATGTAATAAATATCAACGACGTATTCTATATACTGAAATCCTATACTCCCAACAGTTACCCAAAGAAATAACTATGAAAATGCTTCGAACAGACATTCAATAAGAGCCATTGAAGGCTTAACGCAAATTAACAACCAGCGTCACCCCAAATTATATTCTAAATTGCTGAAAAGGTACTGATAATGTAGCACCTGATACGCAATAATGGAATTTGCCTCAGTCATGACACAAATGTCTTTCATGATGTCTCACTTATGTAAAGACACCTCTGAATTTAAACATCGTTATATTCTTTAGTACCATTACTAGTCCTATTAGTTCAAAAGTGTGTTTGACTATGCATCACGGCTATGACTTCGGCAATTATTAATTACTATTACAAAGCACAAACCTAGTTACTCGTGCAATTTGCACTCGCTGTGTTTGTCTCTGAAAGTTAATCTTACTAATGTTTATTTGGTTGTTAGTAATGTCCTCGGTGTCTAAATGATAGTGTTTCTAACACAACAATGCACGCAACATCAACAAGAACAATGCAAACAAACTCAGCTACAAACACTACTTATAACAATGCCACTGTTAATAACAATACTGCTACTGGTACTGCTTCGGCTGCCGCGACTAATTCTACAAATAATGCTGCTGCTGCTAAAACAAGAACCACCACCACCACCACCACCACCACTACTACTACTACTACTACTACAATATTTTCTGAAGGTGACCGTTTGATATACAAGAAATAACAAAGCCATACGTAAATATTGAACATTCGGTTTCGAACTGAGGAAGGACACATTAGTCATTGTAGACTTCTTGATAATCAAGCTAGACAACATAGCCACGGATTAAGTGTCTTTGGTCATAGATATTCTAAATAATAAGTGTACGGACGCTGCAACTGTAATATCTCACCTCCCTTTTCTTCTCCTCCTCAAAATCATCAACTCATACTACTACTACTACTGCTAATACTACTATTACTCTCGATTCAATATGGAATTGACATTTCTCAGAAGCTCTGCAAAAGCTTAGAAAAATGATGCATTATATTACTCATGCTTATTAGATCTGGAGTGAATAAATTCATGGAAAAGACCAATCTAGCCGAATCGGAACTCACACTATTCATAGATGTAACTAAACATCTTACATCTTTTACTTTTCTCAGTCATTAAACTACAGTCAAACAGACTCTAGAAATGTTTTCTTTCTTATTTCGTTTCGTCAACCTGGTAATTATTTTATCGGCCTCTTATTTCAGAAACGCTAGTTTAAGAGAAGTTAAACAATCCAGCACCATTTGTTATGCGTAGTGTTTTACACATACAAGCACAAAAACACACATACATGCATAAATTCTTTCAGTAATTCCTTCTGGTAATTTCGGACTTTCAAGACTCCTCAGGAGATTTTGGTCGGCCAACGTCTTTAGTAGGGTACACTCGACTAAGCTGCCACGCAGTGTCACTGTTAGTGTGGTTAAAGTTTTTGTTTCTTGGTTGATAAATGAATTTGTGTGTGCCTTATATCTAATCTTAAAAATCAGTCGTACTTCCTATGTATATCTTTTCATGTTAATTAAAGGTTGAATCCTCAACTTTAAATACCACATTTCTCCTTAAACAGATTCCTTTCAAGGGGCATAGCTCTCTATTACGACAAGTGTATGTTATATTTCTAGGTTTACCCTTTCTATTTTTAGCATCAGGGTTCTTATTATTATTCTTTGTATGAAGGTCAGCTATATTATCATCTCCATTAATACTATTTTTTCTAAGTTTAAGTCTAATGTTGGCCACCATTATAGATCCTAGATTGTTTGTGATCGAGTACGATAATTTAAGGCAGGATCTATTAAATATGGAATGATACTATGACCTAGTGGTAAGTTTCTATCAATAATCCTAAAAAAATTTTTAAGGGGCTTTCTGACCTGGAGGGAAAAGAGAGGTGTGAACCATATAATTTTTCATCTCCTCCCCGAGCTGCTCCTATTCTACCCCGTATAGTTGTTGTTATTATCATTAAATAAATTAGAGTATTTACTTAAATGTTTTTGGTTCCTATATTCGGTAGTATTTTTTATGGGAAGTGTGCTGATGTTTAAATTCGCAATATTTGAAAAACGTTTGCCTAATATGTTTTTAAATATTTTGTTCTGAATATGATATATTTTCGTATTGAATCCAGTGTCTTTTAATGCTGTATTATAGTGAGGTGCACAATCATCGAAGATCTATTCATTTGCGGATAACTCAGATATTCTTATCGTCATACCTTTGATTATCCACTTAATGAGACTTTGGGGTTGATTTCGTAGGACGTGGATATACTTAATAATTTTATTAGGCTCAAGGTGAAGGATAGAATAAGCCGTTATCTAGATTTAATGTTACGTCCAATATGTTAACACATTTAGTGACATTTTCGGATATGATATCGAAGTTGTATGACTTCAAAAAAATTTAATTAATTTGTTCTTTATCCTACCAGTTGCTTGTGAGGAGGAGCCAGATATAGCAAATAAGGCATCGTCTCTATACAGACCTCCGTTGATATTAGGGAATTCCTCCTTAATTTTTGAGAGTAAGGATATTTAAAGATGTGTATGTGTGTGTGTGTGTGTGTGTGTGCTTCCCTGTGTGTGTGATAGTTTGTGTGTATGTATGTATATATTCTCACACGTACAGACACACACATTCATAAGTACTCTCACACACAGACACACTATACTAAGTATATAATTATACACAAACACGACATAATGCAATGCATTCCTATGTATTAACTTGCTTCATATCAAAAGATTTATGGTACTCAAATAACACGAGCATCAATTTGTTCCTGTGATCGGAATCGAAATTAGTTCAATCTAAACGATTGCACATTCACTGTGAGAGTCACATGTTTTGACAGTCACCTGCATTGCATGTTCAACCGCCATAAATAATCGTTTTCATACAATCACATAAAATGGTTTCTATTTCGTATTTCAGTACTTTTCCCCGCATAGTTATGCATTTGACATATTAGGAACAATCACATTTAGTGAATGTGTAAATGTGTTGCCGAGACTAGATTAATTGATGTTTGAAGATACGCAGTTTCAGTTCCCTTAGAACATATAAAAATACTCTCTCTCACACATACACACACGCACATATATACACACATACATGTATATGTGTTTGTGAGTGCGTGTGTGTATGTTCGTGCGTGTGTTCGGAGGTGTTTGCGCGTGCGTATATGTCAGAGATAGAGAGAGAGAGAGAGAGAGAGAGAGAGAGAGAGAGATGCACTCACAGTGGCTCGATTTGAAGACAATGGCTGTCTTCATGACGTTCCATGGATACATTTTTCTACAAGAGAAAAACCGAAAGAAAAGCGCAATGGATATGGTGCAGGGTTTGGGTTATATTCTGAAAATCTTGCATTTACGGCCTTCTTATCCTTATGAACAAACCATACACGGTTACTGTGCATCCGAGTTGAGTGTTAAGTACTGGTGCTTCTTTTGCAACCAGTTCTTATGAAAGGACATAGCGTATGGACATCAAAGAGCATTTAAGACAAAGCTAATACGCTACAGGTCTTGGATGTCAGTGTGGGAATTGATTGGAACGTGTAGGACTATTTTTGGCCAACATTTGATATAGTAAATTTGAAAAGCAACGATCTCACGCTGCTATAAATTTCGAAGAATATTGTATCTTGCTTGCCAGGTTGTAATTATGCCACAGAGATGGTCTTGCAAACAACATGGAATCATCCAATGTAAAAGATTTGGAATAAACTATGATTAATCATAAACGAAATAGTCATTCTATGGAACAGAGTTTCCCTTCAGTACCTAAAGTTTTATTTTATGTAGCACCGTATAGTTGGAGCGAATTTCCGAGTGGAAATTTAGGGAGGGAAAAAGAAGAGGATCAGTAAAAATTCGTCAATTGTAGCTCAATGTGAATCTTAGCTCAATGTGAACTGTGCTAAATGATCTTAAGATTCACATAACCAACATGGAACTATGAGAAGCATTTCGATAGATATTTTCCAACGAGTAACTGAAACACGAAGATAACATACAGCCTGCGTAGATGTTGTTTTAATAAAATTGATTTGAAAGTTCTGTTCTATTGCTTATAGTTTTGAGGAGCAGAGATAAATTCTTGTTGATTACAGAATACAAAATCTCGCTTGTAGTCATCAACGAAGCAGATTCAGACCACCTGGTTGGAATGTTGTCCTCATGATCTCCCAGCTTACTTTGATTCTTAATTTTCATCAGGCAAACTTAAGGGACTAAAAGATTACCAATGGCTTATTTGATTACGAAGGGTATTTATATTCTAACAACTAAATCAGGTGAGATTAGACACCGTTGAACACAACTTTTCGAAACTGCTAAATCATGTGTCTCTTGTGTTAGGTGCAGAATTTACAGCAGTGAACAATAACCCGACTCTCTGATCAGTACAGACTCAGTAGTTAAGGTAAACAGTGTAAAGAGATAAATACACATAATCTTCGTGAGAACATTTGTTTAGATTTTCACTTTTGGTGGCAGCCATATTATGCGTGGTTTTCATGTGCTTATTAGCGTAGACAAAAAAAATAGGGCCTTTCCCGAAATCGCAAGAGTTTTTATGCTTCCTTTCTACTTAGAAATAGAAAGGTGACTGAGTAATCAATGGTGACTATAGAAGCCAGTTCTGCGAAGTAATTTCTTGTTCACCTTTATCAGTTATATTCATCCGGAGTATATCCTTGCCTTCCTTTCAAGCAGAGGGATAATGGATCAGATATTTTCGGCAAGTTCATCGCAGGAGTAATCTTATGAGAGCAAACTGGATTTGGTTTTAGTGTTGATTGGTTTCACAAAAGAGTTCGAATTAGTGATCAGGACAAGTTTATCCGACAACACAATTTTATCCGGCAACACTGGATAAACTTGTTATAGATAATTAAATTATCTTAAATTTAGTGCTTCTTAAACTATCTGATCGGCAGTTTTTTCCAATATGCCAAGGACCAGTAATATTTCTTAGTAATATTAATTTATACCGGAAAAAATATATGTAATGAATATAATAAAAGTTGACATTTTTTTTCTAATCTTATATTTATTTTGTAAACAAATATAAAATATTACATAAGCTGGTATTACATAACTGAAATTATGCTATTGTTGCTTTCTTTTCTGGAAACTCGCCGCGTACCGGCAGTTGATGGCTGGTGGACCGGCACCGGTCCGTGGGCCACTACTTTCAGTAATACTGTTCTGGATTATTCTTCAATTTGACGCATTTGCCTGTCAATACATAAATATTTTAATCTCTTATCAGTGATATGTATGTAGTTACATATACTGCTGAAGATTTACAAATTTTCATCGATCGTATTCCTGTATATAATATATGCTATATGCACACATATATATTTACATGTGCATGGTGGTCAGTTCTGCAATTTCTTGCTGGAGAACCTGCAGAGATGATTGGTATATAGTACTCAAGTGTCCGTATTGCGTACTAGCTTAAGCCCCATATCTAATCAACATTAACTTAATGTGTACATAGTACGTCACATGTCAGATTTCCAACTCGTCAGAGAATCACGTGAGATGAAATATCTTGCTTAAAAACAAACCGCGCCATCCGGTCCTAGATTCGAAACTACGATCTTGAGATCGTCAATGCAGCGCCCTGACGACCAGGTCATACGGCCCCATTTACATATACGTCTATACCGGGTGATGGGTATATGGCACATACAAATTATAATTTCTGGTATATGTACACATTAATATATATATAAATGAAAACGCACACACACATACACGCATATACATACATACATATATACATACATACGCACAAACATATATACATATATAGATGCATGCATAGAGGACAAAGAGATGAGAACCCACAGGATGGAGAAAGCCATAACATGTCATAATAAAAAGGAGTACTGATGGAATGTCTGGATCTTTTCGGTTTGAACGGTAGTTTTTTAAAATAATTTCTTTGTAACTAAACACTTTTAAACTTCGTATACTGGTAGAATGTGTTTATAAAACATTTTTTTCTCTTGGTTTTCTTGAGAAAATTCTATTGTTTGTAAGATATTTGTTGATGTTTTCTCTTCAATTTCTGCAATTGCAACTAATCAGTGATGTCTATTGAGTTAAAACAACATTCTGTGCCGTATGAATACGTCCCTCATTTAAGAAACAGATTGGGTTTATTTACATTTCTGAAGAAAAAAGATACCCTTCCCCCCACCCCTAACCCTAACCCTAAAACAGATTGAAATGCAATAGATTGATACTAGGGTCATAATTATGGATGAAATTTCATATGACACCGTTAGAAAAAAACTGCCGTTCAAACCGAGAAGATCCGAATGTCATAGTGAAAACTTCAATAAAATGTAAACATAATAGACCTGACATATTAATACAGAGAACAGTGACTGTGAACAGTTTTGAAAATCAGCTGCCCTGTGGATGTTAACATAAAGCTAAAGATCAGCGAAAAAGAAATACCTACGCAGAACTATTGAAAAATTTGCAGTTACCCTATCCAGATTACAAGTTCAGGTTTATACCTGTAGTTATTGGAGAATTGCGATATATAACACACTGCTTAGATATCACTCTTGAGAAATTACACTTCTCAGAACCAGAAAGGAGAAAGCTGATTGAAAGACTACCAACCCAAGCCATCACAGGAACTGTAAAAATTTGTAAAATTATTTAAGTATATATGAGCATGTCTTGATATGCGACTATGTGCATGAGAATAGATACATAAAGCAGAACATACGAATCTGCACATATACATAGAAAGATACGCTGTCGATGTTGACATTCCAATGAAGGAACCTTGTATCTAAATTGGAAACCAACTCTTTCTCTATCGGCAAGAAATCTTGAAAAAAAAAAAAAAAAAAAAAAAACAGAACAATGACACACATACATACATACAGACAGAAAGACGGACTGACGGAAGGTCAGTTTCCATAAAGCGTCAAGCTAATGTTCTATTTGTTAAAACTTTCTCGTCATCTTCCTTATTTGCAGAAGCAATAATGTTTTAGCAATATAATCATTACTTCAACATCCAGTGTCTAGGTGTGTACAGTGTTCGTTTCATCAGTCTCTGCGACTACTTTCATAGCCAAGATTTGTTACTGAGGTCATAATTAAACCTAAGCAAACCGGATATGTTTCATATACTTACGGAAATAAATTAAGACAATATTTGCCAATATCAAATATCGTTCATAGTTAAATTCTTTCAATCATAAATATGAAATATAAACCCCATTTTCTGAATACATTAAATTTGATAACTTGATACATTCTTAGATGAATATTCAATACTAAATAGGTTACCACATTTTTCTATTATTTCTTTAAAGAATTAGGTTTGCCAAATCTAACGATGACTTCCAATTTTCCCCGATAGAAAGGAAAACAATTTTCCAATCCACTTAGTTGCGGATTCCCAGTTTAACATTGTAGCCTATATACATATTATATATCTGCCAGTCTGGCTTCAGCGTTATAAAATGAAGACGAACTTCTGTTTAAATGTTATTGAATAAGTCGACACAGGTGCACCTGTGTCAGGTGAAATCATTTTTCTTAACAATACAGCATTCATTGACCATAAACAGTAATACTGCAAATGGTGAGGATAATTTTCGGATATTTATGTACTATTTTGCATAATAAAATTAAATCCAGTTTCACAAATAGACAGACACTCATCTTGCCATATTATGAAATGAATTATGCAAAACAGTACATAAATATCCGAAAATTATCATCACCACTGTCATTCTCATTATCCTCGCAAACCCTTTGCCTATTGCTAGAAGAATGCGTCACTATGGTTGTGACAGTTGGGTCCACTCTGTACCACTCTCATTTCATAGGTTTTAAAAACAATAATCTTATGGGTGGCATCCTTCTGTTTTTCTCCATTGTCTTTCTTACTGTTTCAACCTGTTTACTTTTATTTACATCCAGTATGTATCCTTGGCCAAATGCCCTTATTTATTCGCAATATATAGACTACTCGTACCCGTTTTATTTCGATATTTTTTTAAGATGTCTTGCCATGTTCTTTGCACTCTTATCTACCAACAAGTACATTTTTCTGCTTTTATTTAGGGATTTTTTAAAATGCTAATTAATTTCACTGCGTAGGATTTTATTAATTTTATGCACATATACAATTGTGAATACATACCCAACCGACGATAGAATCTCTAATATTTGACTCGACCTGCCACAAAAAAACTGCCAGACTTTGTCTAACTAAATCTATTCGTCTTAGAAAAAGAATCACGTTGGTTAATTTATTCTTATATACCCCATGTCTTTGTGTTAAATTGGAGATTAGGACACTAATATCTTGTGTGAGATGTCTACCCTTCCATAGTTAATTTATAGCTGAAAAACAACGGCAACGTCTTTGCAAACTTACCACTAATAGGAAAATGAAATGTTATTTGCTAAATCATCATATTAAATGTCTAATAGTCATGGTTGAAAGAAAACATTTTCTCTTACAAATTGTAAATTACAAGACAAAAGTGACTTAACGGTAAGACGCCTTAGTGGCTGTAACTTTGTCAGGTTGATAAATCACCCGAGTCTAAATTGTTCTAGACCACACCTTTACCACGCTTCCTTAGCCGCTGAATCCACTTCTATGGCTTCAATCTAAAAATGTATTCCCATTTCATTCATATCACATTGGCCGTAAATGATTGTGAAACAAAGAAGTCGAGAGTAAATTTCTCTTTGGAAATCAGCTTTTTCAGCATTGTCGTTGTAAACATACAAATACAGTCATCTTTAAGAGGGTATGAATTCACATTTGATATCGATTTTAAAATAAGATTATATGCATTATATGAAGAGAATAAAGAGTCACCAAAGTAAAGCGGTCCTGTTGTGTCTGTAACTATAATGGTTCTGTAAACTAAACTGATTATACTACAAAAGGAAAAGAGAGAGCGAAAGAATCAAAAACAAAATTGTACCGATTGTTGAAGCTCCGATAGAATTGCACTCCTTTCAGATGCAGCTGCTAACTGTTAGATTAAAATTATTTCTCTCTATTGTGTGACTTGTAGCATTCTATGCAGGAGATCAGTAAATTTAATTACTAAGTCACTGAAATCAATGGTGGAAGAAACCATGCTATTTCACTTTAAAACATGTTTTGACCATCGTTGAGAAATAGTCATATGAGACAGACTCCAATATATAGGATATCGATGGGAACTTATTGACGACAGAGCTAAATTTAAAGATAGTATTATCATTTGATTTACTTGAAACGATATAATGAAATTCTACAGAATTATTAAAGAATTCTTGTATCATAACTGTAACAAATGAGTTTCTTTCTATCTATATGTAGTTCAACGTATATATAAGATGTTGGATAATACTTTGAAGAAAAAAGATTAGTTCATCCAGAGTTTCAATTATCATAAACATTAATGAGAATAAGATTCATGGCAACAGCATTCGCACGGTACAGTACTATTTTGTCGCAATCTATGATGTAATTTTAATAACAATATTTTTTGTTGAAATTATATATTTTTATTTATGCGCCCTTTTCAAGCCTAGCCAGGCTCATGTGCCCGGTTTCCCTGTTTCTATGGCGTATGTGTCCCCCCCCCCAGCGTTACTGAAGAAAGTGGAAAAAAGAGTGAGAAAATGTTGGGGCGAAAGAGTAC
>NC_043001.1:93829402-93834402 GCF_006345805.1 Octopus sinensis | reverse complement strand
CATAATTCCTTTCCGCCTTTTGATTTATATAGTATCTCCATAGATGCTTCACGCCAAACTGGAGGAGTCTCTTTACTTTGCAAAACCCTATGAATCACACTCGTCAACATTGTACAAAGAGAATCACCACCATATTTATATATCTCTGCACCTAGTCCATCCATACCAGGGGCCTTTCCGTTGTTCAATTTTGTGATTGCTGCTTTTATTTCAGCCAGGTTTGGAACCTCTGCTATAAGATATTTATTGGTATCTCGGTTATATTATCTAGAAAAGAGAGATCAACTTCTGTGGGTCTATTGAGCAACTCATCAAAATATACTTTCCATCTACTCACAATATCTTTAAGATTTGTGAATAAATCTGTACCATCCTTGCTCCTAACAGGTACAACCTTTGATGAAACTAGTCCATAAACATTTTTCAGGAGAGAGTAAAAATGTTTAAAATTGTTAGCATTTGAAGCTTCTTGGATTTCACCGCATCTATCATTCCACCAATTTTCCTGCTTTATCTGCAGATTCCTCCGCACTGTTGCTTTTACCGCCTTGAAATATGTAGCCAATGTCCTGTTCGGTGACATGTCAACATTTTGCAACATATACATTTACAGATAGACATATACATAAATAGGTAGATAGATAGATAAACTTACTTGGAAATGGATGCGTGGCGTTCAATCAAATAGCAATATAATAATATATGCATGTTCATATATACGAGGGACGTTCAATAAGTAATGCCTCTGACCCACTTGCAATTATTTGATCTATTTGCATGTGCAATTATTTATATCTCTATAGATTAAGTGGCAAATTACAGCTCAGAACAAATTGTGGTTTCTGATTTACAGGTGTTTGGACTGAGTCAAGTGTGAAATGGAGCCTGTTGAGTGTCGAGCAGTGATCCGGTTTTTGTATTTGAAAGGACGCACACCACGGGAGACGTTTGATGAAATGAAAGTAACTTATGGTGATGATGCCCCATCATATGACCTTCTGCCATTAATGAGGCATCTGTCCGTCAAGTTGAGGCTGCCATTTTGAAAGATCGACGCACAACTATTCGCCAAATAGCCCATGAGGTCAATATTAGTACCGGGTCTGTGGAGACTATCATTCATCACCATTTGCATATGGAAAAGGTGTCTGCCAGATGGATTCCTAGGTTGCTCACACCTTTCCAGAAACAAGAACGCGTCGAGTGCTCGAGGATGAATTTGGAGATGTGCCAAGAAGATGAGTCAAAATTTTCAAAAGACTGATTACACAGGATGAAACCTGGGTCAATCACTATGATCCAGAGACAAAGCCCAGTCAATGCAGTGGAAGCACCGTGACTCACCTCCGCCAAAGAAGGCAAGGGTGCAGCCCTCCGCTGGCAAGGTCATGCTCACACACAGTCTTCTGGCACCAGGACGGAGTAGTGATGACAGATTTCCTGGCAAAGGGTACCACAATTACAGGAGCCTATTATGCTTCACATTTGAGGAAATTTAGAGAAGCTATCAAAATCAAGAGGCGGGGCAAGATCAGCAAAGGCATCCTCCTCCTGCAAGACGACGCTCCGGTCCACTACTCGCGTGTCGCCAGATCAGAAGCACAGGCGTGCGGCTATGAACTCCTCCCCCATCCTCCCTACTCTCTTGACCTTGCACCCTCTGATTTTCACCTCTTCCCAGCCATGAAGTTATTTTTGAAAGGAAAGCATTTCCCAGATGATGCAGCCTTGATTTCTGAAGTCACGTTGTGGCTGGAGGACCAAGCTGGGGTCTTCTACAAAACGGTCTTTAGAGCTGCATCAACTGATGGGAGAAATGCGTAACTTTGGGTGGTTCCTATGTAGAAAAAGACTAATAACTATGCCAAGTTTCGTTGCTCTACTCCTATGAGAAGTGGCTCAGGGGCATTACTTATTGAACGCCCCTCGTATATATATATATATATATATATATATATATATATATATATATATATATATATATATATATATATATATGTATTATATGTACACACATACACACATATATATGCATATATGGGTACAGGACGTCACAAACCGTAAACAACATGAATTACGAGAACAAAAGTGTTGAATACATAAACAACGAACCTTCAACAGTTGTCGGATATATATATATATATATATATACATATATATATATATATATATATATGTATGTGTGTGTGTGTGTGTGTGTGTGTGTGTGTGTGTGTGTGTGTGTGTGTGTGTGTGTGTAGAAGTTTGAAAAGGACACACAAGTTGATATATATATGGAAAAAATGTCAAGAAAGAAAATGCTAAAATAATTTTATAAATAAACATTTCAGTACCGGTTTCAGTCATTGAGACTCTTTCAGCTGTATGTATGGAAAACAATTAAATTTTGGAAAAATTAAAAGAAAAGTTTTTTAAAAATACTATTTGCACAGTGTTCAAATACAGGTGGCATTTTCCTTGTTTCTGCCTGTCTCTGTCTCTCTTGTTTACTCTTGTGGGTTCGAGGTATATATATATATATATACATATATATATATATATATATATATATATATATATATATATATATATATATATATATATATATATAAGCACATTTGCATATGTGTTGTGTATAATTCTGAATTCATCTGCTGGAAATATAACTATACTTACTGTGTTAATTACGTTGGTCAAGATTTGTATACCTTGTGAATCATCTCTGTATATTGGTTAATATCCAGGTTCTTTCCCATCATTTTTCCTCCATGATGTGCTGCAGTTTTCAGTTTTGACACATCCATACACACTCACAAACACACACATACATATTTACAGTGATAGATGTATAATTTGAGCTAGAGAAGTGACAGCGAGTTGATAGATTGTTGAGATATCAAATCATGAAAGGCTCTTTAATAATTCTAGAAATATAAAACAAGCTGAAGACGCCAGTAATAGAATTTCTTCTTGTACATTATCTGTGAGAAGGCAAATCAACAAGCGATATGATAGAAATATCCCCTTAAGACTAGATGTGTGCTTTTACATGTTAGCACCATCTGCCAGAAAGAGTCACCAAAATATTTTTAGAATCACAATCTGCAGACTTAAAATATAAAGAAAATAGACATTAGGACGTCTTGCTCTAGACACGGTGTCTTAAATGCATATACAATGTTAACCAGTAGAATTTTCATTTAATTATAGCCTCAATACACAGTGATAAATGTGTAGCGTTTTACAAAGAATAGAAATTAATGTTTCTCACCGATAGTATATAATAGCCAGTAGATTTTTGTTCCACATACTTCCTTTAAAAAATGTGTTAGATTTTACGACCAACGAAGCTAAAATTAAATTTATCCCTCATTCATCTTAAAACAAGATTAATACCAGATAAATGTTATGAGGTCGTTGGAATTACTTCTTGAAGCACTATAAAGTTGTAGCTGCCACAGTTTTGGAAATATTTTTGACCAATATTTCCATGCCTTATCTTAAATATTGTTAAACAGAATACAAAAACAAGCAAAAAAATAGAAGGAAAAACGTAAATGTGCTCTACTAAATTATGTGATAATTGTTAGGTGATTTAACAAGCCAAATCAGAAGCAGCAGTCGAAATAAATCATTATAATGTCATTTCTCGTGTCATCCTTTATTTAAATTTGCAAATATTCTGACAAGGAAAGTACGAATTCTCATAAAATGCCGTAATTTAACTCGACATCCACATTTTAATTGAATTCAAAACTCTCATGAATACAATGCGAACATAAAAATTTATGTTTTGTTTTAATGCATTGGAAATATTTCTGGAAAATTCCAGCACAACTGGAGATTTAAATTAAAATATGGTAGGGTATGATAATTATATAGGTGATTATATCTACATATGTAAAGCTTTAATGCCTAATTATTTTTAATAGATTTTGTCTCTGTAATGGTTTGACTCAAATATATTAAGTAGCGCTTGAAATGTTTAATACAGGATTGCTTAAAATGCTTTTAACTTATTTAAATTTTGCTATTAGTAGTTGTTTGGGGTAATGTTACCCATGGTACATAAATCGCGATGCCCTTCAATTAAAAGTATCGTCGGGATTTATTTTTTTTTAAAATAAAACTGGATAAGTAAATGAGATCAATGTTTTTGTGATTTTGTTTTTTAATTAAAAAATTGGTCGGGCAAGTCTCTTTTTTCCGGAAAAGTAAAAGTTTCACTAGGTAAATAAAACTGAAATAAAGAATAATTTTAGACATAGACATACACATATATATAATAGAAATATCGTACCCGTCAATATATCAATCGTCTGGTTAAATATCCTTTGTGTTGTTAAGTAGATAGTAATGTATTTTGCTGCTTGGTATAATTGATCAGAATGAATCTAATATAATAGGTTTAGAGTCAAAGTATTAGACTATAGAGTGTATTTGACTTTATTGAGACATTACGTGTAATCCGAGAGAGTAATATTCGTATCGAAATCGTTATAAATGTACCCAATATTTTGAATGTACATTTATGGTTATGATACGAGTATAAAGTTCATGATTATTCATTGTATAATGCCTTTTAAATAGTCTTCACAGCAATACTTAAAATGTCTGTTTAGTAAAACATACCCGTTGTGATATTTAAAGTTTCTTTCACGACATTCAATAAATGCGAGGAACCAAAGAAACACTGAACATAAAATTTCTGTTAGTTTCGCATAAATGACAGGCCTAATATGAGGCTGTTCAAAACACTAACTTGCTTATTCTATCATAGACTTGTATTAACTTTTCAGTATAGTCGTTTACATTCTTAGACCAGAACAAATAGTATAATTTTAACGCAATATGAAAAAAAAATTATGGTAATCATTATAAGTTATTGGTAGCATGTCTAAAACTATAAAGATAAGTAAAATTACAATGCTGTAGCTATAGAACTCTTGGAAAGCTACGGATTAAGTTGGCAACGGTATTCAATGAATAATTTGAATATTGATGAAACATAAATTGTATTA
>NC_043001.1:93814402-93826902 GCF_006345805.1 Octopus sinensis | reverse complement strand
TTGCTTTTTTTCTAGTGGTTATAGTGGTGGTCGTCATTGTAGTGAAAGTGTTGGTTATGATTGTAGTGTTGGTGGTTATAGCTGTTCCGGTTGTAAATATTACTCGAGGTAGTGCTCCACTTGGTTTGTTGTGAGTTGTGTGTGTAGCAAACATATATTATATATATATATATATAAAAAGAACAATTATTCCGTTTCGTATGTATATTTATGGCAATATAAATATCTATTCGTGTTTACGTTATTCATGTACATTTATAGCTAAATAAATAGTTCGCTGAATAAATCTACATTGGATTCCTACTCAGATTTATTACAAGAGGAACAATTTGTTCTGAGAGGAAGGCAGAGAGAGAGAGAGAGAGAGAGATGATATAGCTGAGAAGAAATAAAAGATAGAACAAGACAGGAAAGCACCAAAGGTGTTGTGAACTCAATAAAAAAAAAAAAAAGCCAAATAACAAAAAGAAAAACTGACAGATAAAAAGATGAAAAATATCATCCGAAAACACATAGGAAGAATTAAAAGCAAAATACAACAAAAAATGGAAATATTTCAGAGGGAAATAGAAAAATAATTTAAAATTGAAATTTTCCCTTTCTTTTTCAATTTTATGTTTTATTATTTCTCTTCCTGCATTATTTATTTATTACCCTGCTTCTATTGTACCTTGTTTGCTTTCATTTTGACTTCCTTCCATATTTCAGGGAGAACATCAAAATATATTCCCCAGCGACACCGACATAAAGGCATTTAAATTATAACATGTCTTTCTCTTTCAGAACTACTCTTCTTTCCTTACGTCTTCTCTTCAGCTCCCCGCCTTCGTCCATCTTGCTTATTCTTATTCTATCATATTCCTCTCATTCGATTCCTTGATTTCATATTTTCTTTCTCCATAATCCTATCCCATGACCGTTTTCCCTTCATACATAGAGGCATATACATACATTCAGCACACAGCCTTACTCTCTCTCCTTCACACTCACACACTTACAAGAAGTAACATGTACGCACATTCACATACATCCACACCCATATAGATAGATATCACTCGTTGTGTTTTTTGCCCAACGTTTATCACATATTATATGGGATGTTCTGTATCACACACGCTTCCTGTTTATGTATATATCTATCTACCTAACGAGATATCAAGGTATCTATATATCTAATCTCTTCATCTAATCCTTCTTGTATATCTATCTTTCGATCTCTTTATACAACATCCTGCCTATCTCTTTCTCTTCCGCCCGTCTCTCTCGCCATCTCACTCTCCCACTCGCTCTCTTCACGCACACGCACACATACATAATTTATTGTCGTTCTCAGTACTTTATGGTTATTGTGTTTCGCACAGCTTATATCACACACTACAATTACACATTATATTTTTGACACACTTATACATATACACTCATAAGCGCATACGCATATACACATGAATATATTTATATAACACATACATCCGGCATTTAAAATCCCAGTGTATGAATTTCTCATAAATCTATCTTTCCTATTTCTCAATCTTTCTTTACATACCGTTTCTTTCTCCCTTGCTATTTTTCTTACTTTCACTTTCATTTTAATGTCCATGTGCAATTTAAGTATCTGCGTGAATTATATGTAAAATTTATTTGCTTAGAGCGAACATATCAATATACACACAATATATTATGTATGTATAAATGTGTACACGTATGCATGTATGTATATACGTTCGTATGAAATTTCTATAACAGTGCGCCTAAATTCAATATATTCATATATTCATATGTTTATTGATATCCTGATAATAGAACATACATAACTACATACACATTTGACGTATACGTTTGTGTACGGCGATGATTATTTGAAGCATACATGTTTTTATAAACCACAAAAAAATTAGAACCGCAAAATTATATAAAAAAAGAATTGAAACAATATTAATGTTAATAATCCCACAGCAACAATAACAACAAAACCTGCCGATATTACTACTACTACTACTACCACTACAAATGATGATGATGATAATAATAATGCCAATAAGAATAATAATGCTAATAATAATAATGCTAATTATAATAATAATAATAATGCTAATAATAATAATAATAATAATAATAATAATAATAATAATAATAATACAAATTATAATATAATAATAATAATAATAATAATAATAATAATAATAATAATGCTAATAAAAATAATTATGATAATAATAATAATAATAATATAATGGTAATAATAATAATAATTATATAATGGTACTAATAATAATAATAATAATAATAATAATAATATAATGGTAATAATAATAATAATAATAATAATAATAATCGCTAAGATGAGTCAGCTATGTGAGTCGAACATAATGCTTATCTCTAATGTCATCGGAGCATTGAGTCCAATACCACCCAATCTGAACAAAAGTCATCTCTTAGTGATACCCTACAATCTACATGTATTGCAAAAGTCGGCATTACTTGGAAATGGACGCACATTGCGTAAAGTACTGTCTGTTTGAGGTCCTTGTTGTGACTTTTCAAACAGTACAAACCCCCTGTAGATACAATTTCTTCAATCAAGAACCTCTAATTATTGTATACCGTGCGGTGTCTATAATAATAATAATAATAATAATAATAATAATAATAATAATAATAATAATAATACACAAGGAAGCGTCCCCTTAAGAGTATATAGCTCAAGAAAGGAGTGTTATTCGGGACAGCTAGGATATTTAGCAGGGTTCTTGGCATCCAAGGTTACTTGCTGTAACCCAACAGGAGGGTTCTTGGTATCTAAGACTACTTGTAGCTTGTTGTTAATATTCTTTCCAGTAGTCTAATCTGTTGAGTGTATGTGAAAATAATATTTACAAGAACGACACTTATGGTGATGGTGGTTGTGATATCTTTCATTGATCGCAAGGGCACTAGACATTCAAGTTAATATAAAAGGACGAATTACAAAACACTAATGACAATCCCTGATGAAAGCAAAATGCTAACAATTTCCTGGGTAAGGTGAATAATCGGGACACTGATCCCACACTTTCATTGGCAGTTTATTTATTGATGGTAGGGAGATGTAATGTTAAAGTTGATTCTTGCGGGGTTTTGAAGTCAAGATAAAACTCTGGATTCCTCAAGGCAAATCATTTTGTATCACTCGAGCGGTTCAGTGATTCAACCAAATAACTGCACCTGCTGCAGGTACAAAGCCTGGTATTTTTGGTGGGATTGCTAACCGATTAAATAGAACCATGTGCTGACTGGTGCTTGTCTTATTGGCCCTGAAATTATGTTGAGCATAGATGATTTCGGTCTCATTTGAACTTAGAATGTAGACATAAGAATAAATGTTGCTATCAGTTTTTCCCGGAGTGCTGACGATTGTGTCAGGACGCGTGCGTTCGAATAATAATAATAATAATAATAATAATAATAATAATAATAATAATAATAAAAATAATGGATTATTTGAAACTGTATGGCAAAGATGATACTCAAGTGAGTTCCTTGGTGAACACGGTGCACCGTTTTAGTACTGATATTAGGAGAGAATTTGGACTCAAGAAATGCAGAATAATCTACATAAAAATAGGCAGGGTACAGACCCTAGCAGGGACAGAATTACCGAATACAGACTTGATTAAAGAAATTGAAACAGATAGACACAAACACCTCGGTGTGCTGAAGTTCAACGAGATAATGGAAAAGGAAATGAAAGAACAACTGAGGATGGGGTATTTCTGAAGACTGAGGTTAGTGCTTCTCTCAAAATTGTCGGGCCGGAATAAAATCCTGGCAATTAACACGTGGGTGATATCGTCTCTTCGTTATGGAGCGGGAATTATAAAATGGCAAAAGATAATAATAATAATAATGATAATAATAATAATAATAATAATAATAATAATAATAATAATAATAATAATAATTAATTCTTCTATTGGCCACAAGGGCTGACAAAAATTAATTAAAACATAGAGGGACAAAACACAGGACAAAAGGTTACAAAGTGTTTTGTCCGTTTGTAAAAAAAAACGTGTAAAAACAGTGTAACAACGAAAAAAATTATAACAACCAAAAACTCCCAATAGGGGGAGGCGTTACGAAAGGTACCTGGTGGAAAACCCCATAAAAACCAAAGGGAGCCTGGTCAAAAGGGGTGTAGGGAGCCCCTTTCTCCTTTGGTAATACATTTTAATTACAAGTGTATCCTCAGAATGGCTCCTTTCATACTGGTCATTCTTGCGACGTTTATCCACCTTTCATTAAACATCCTACGGAAGACGTTATCAATTCAATAATACAACTTAGTCAATGTTACCTGCAAATGCAAGACACACTTTATACTGCAATTACTCAGTGAAATAAGCATCCACCAGCAGCCTGGTTAAACATGCATTATATATTCAACACACAATACAAGTGGCAACACAACAAAATACAGCACCATACCTCAAGAAAAGTTTCTAACACAATACAGTACCGGGAAGTGTTTGCAAACTCCCAACCGCAGAAAAGAACACACAATGCTGCACATACTCCAGCAATGCGGAGGTGGAGCAGGTGATGCAGTAGAAAGTTGCACCAATCTAACATATGCCGAACAGTTATAGAAGTAGAAGGAGGGGTAAGGAAGAGAGTGAAAAGGAAAGGGAGCATGAGGAAGAAAGGTAGAGGAGGATAAGGTATATAATGTTTTATGTACCACAATCGCACTACAAATATAAATATTTTATATTCACCGGCAAAGGCAAAATATTTTATTTTGATGTTGCATGTGTTCATATATAATTCAAAATCTATAGAGCAAAATTTGAAATTCATATAGTGAACAGGCACGTGCACATACAATACAAGAAAGCCTGTAAGCGATCCTCCGTCGGTCTACAAGATGAACATCGAACTGTTTGATAAACCACACGAGCACCTCGTAAGATTAATATGTATGTAGTCGACTATACACTTAACATAATTTCCGGGTCCATCCGATGCATCACATTATGACACACAATTTGCCTTTTATATTACATATAAAATCCATCCACACTAATTCCACACTAATTCTGTACACTCACAAAAATTATCTTGAACAGACGTTATAGTAAAGAAACGTTCCATGCAGTGGATTGTGATAATGATTTCAAATTTTAGAATAAGGAAATTTCTGGCATGACATTATTCCCGAAATAACACAAATATCCCTACAGGCGAGCATACAGACACACACATGTGCATATATATCTCTCTATATATAAACGCTTTTGTCTGTGCGTGTTTCTGTGTGTCTGTCAGGTTGTACCCTCACCCTGACCACGGCTTTCAACCGATTCTGATGAAACTTGACACACACATAGCCCCAATGTCATAATTCAAAACTAACGCAGCGAAAATTTTGAAAAGTTCCTCCAGTTCTGAAAAAATCGATAATTCGACATGGGGTCGAGAATCAGAAACACGAACCACAAACTGTCTAGGGGACGCAACTCCACCTTTTTTAAATCTACAAAAAAATTTACCATCATTTTTTTCCATTTTTTTGCTATTTTGGCTATAACTCTCTAAAAATACTTTATAGTTATTTCCCTTACAACCTGAGCAACGCCGGCGATACTGCTAGTATATATATATATATATATACACTCACACAAACACACACATTACATATATATATATACACACACACTCTCACATATATATATATATATATATAGGGAGAATTCACAAAAAAAAAAACAAAAGACGAAGTCAGCTGGTGTATTAGTATAACGCTCGGGAAGTGAAAAAGTATTTAACGTTTCGAGCCACGCTCTTCCACAGAAAGGGACACACAAAGAAACAAGGAGAGAAAATAAAGAATGTGTAGTGGCTGCTAGCGATCTATATATGTATATATATATATAATATATATATATATATATATATACATACATATATACATACATATATTATATATATATATATATATATATATATATATATATATATACATACACACATACGCTTCTAAATGTCGAGTAGTAAATGTCATACATGATATTTTGTTAGTAATACTAAGCCTGAGTTTTTGGCACGTGACATGAGTTTCGCAATCTTCAGGCAAAAGACTTTCGCCTGATGATAGATGTTTGGTGGGAAACAGGTCCATTTTGAAGAACCAAAATGTGGAAACATTATATGTGTGTGTGTGTGTGTGTGTGCACGTGTGTGCACGTGTGTGAGTATTCCACAATGTAACTGCATGTGGATAGTTGGTTTTCTATTTTCCTCCGTCTTCCTTTTCTTTTGGGTCTTTCTCTGTCTCCTGTTTCGTAAGAAGTGCTTTGCTCGAACGTAAAACACCCTTTGTTTTGCTTCTCTGAGCGTTTTATTAACGCTATGCATGTACCGCGTACTCGCGTTGTTTGACCTTGTTTTTTCCCCCGTTTTCTTTGATTAATAATATATATATATATATATATATATATATATATATATATATATATATATATATATATAAAATATATTTATACAACTTAATTATTATTTTACAACTTCATTATATGTTTGGTGATAGCGCGGGTATCGACGGCAACGGTAGTGATGAAGATGGTGATTGTTGATGATGCTATTGATGTCGTCGCTGCTGTTTACGTCAACATAAACAATGGTCAAATGTATTTCAGGAGTGATAAGCAAATTTATCTTGGGAAGTATTTATTGGTATTCCTAATAAATCGAATGACTCATCTGAATAATTGCTTTCTAAATACAAGCAATAGGAGGAATATTTACTTGCGTATTAAATGTTTTTAAACGAATATGAATTACAGACGAGTTAGAGATATGCATCAATTTTGAATCTATTCCTCACTCTTTAAATATTTTGAACTCCCTTTTTTTTTCAACTAACAAACTCATAAATTGTCCACTGTTATTTCCTCATATTTTAATTCAGGCGAGAAATAAGACAGAAATTGAAATTTGTGTTTTGTGGCTTTGACATATGATATTGTTTGTTCCTTTTCGAACAACGCCTGGCTCATCAGGGCTGGTTTCCCGGTTTCCTTGACATATAGATTCCCCACCTGGACGGGACGTCGGTCCGTTGCAGGTGAGCTGCCAGATGCAGGAGAAAAGAGTGAGAGAAATTTGTGGCGAAAGAGCCAGCAGAAGTTCGCCATTACCTTCTGCTGGAGCCGCGTGGAGCTTAGGTGTTTCGCTCATAAACACACAAATCACCGGTCTGAGATTCGAACCCACGATCCCTCGACCACGAGTTCACTGCTCTAACCACTAGGCCATGTGCATCCACGGGACATATGATATACAAAGTGCAAAACTTCTGTGAAGCAGCTTCAGCATCAAAGCTGCTTATTAATGAGTGTCAGTCACGTTTCTGTTTCAAATGTTATGTGAGTGATTTTTAATTGTAAGTAAAAGAACTGCCTTTCATAATCTAATCGAGATTAAATTCTAGCACCACTTTTGATTTTCATGTTGCCCACTTCATTAGATGGAAATCTTCATTAGTTTCGTCTTGACGTGACATTTTAAGGTGGACTGATCGTATAACCACTCTGTATTATGTTAGTGTCGGGTGAGAGTAAGTTGGATTGATTATATGTTTCTAGGTGATATTGATAATGTGTTTGAAATAGAGAATAAATGTTGATTTTGTTATGGTGTTTGATCACTAGGGGATAATCCTGTCCCTAGTCAGATGACATTGCGACAATTCTATTTCCATCAAATCGTGTTTCTTATTTTATTCATTATGATCACTATTATATCAGGTACCGAAACATTCTACTTACTTTTTTTTATTCGATTCTACTAGATTTTATATAATAGTATTTGTAACATCCGATATAAAATTTCTTTCTGAATATCTTTAGACATCATAAAATAAGAATAAATGTTTTGTCTGTTTTTTCAGTGAAAGATCATTAAAAGTTGTATTTTTCAGTTGGAATTGTCAGCGCCTGCATGAAAGTTGATATGTATAAAGGTCTTGGAAATTATGTTCGTAGAGCTCTGTCATTATTTTCACTTGTTTAGCTACCACATTATTAGCACATTGGTATTTCTTATTTCCAGGCAAAGGCAAAACTAATACCAGTCAGGAATTGGTGTATGTTTCAGTTCCATCATTTGCACGAATTTACGCGTGTCCTTATGTGAGAAGCCAGTAAGAAAAATACGATTTTGATAGCAATCCAATTAGGCTAAATACATTATTTTCAGTTTCCTTTCTAATTTTGCTATTGACGGCTGAGCATTTTTGCTTTCCGTTTAATGCAGTGAGCAACATAAAGGTTCCAGAATCGATTCAGTGGACTATTCTCTGGCATTTTAAGCACTGGCTTGTGCTTATATCATAAAAAAAGTAAACGGAATAACAAAGCCAGTAGCAGCGATGTAGAGACGTCTGAAATAGATTGTAAAGCAATTTCACATCGCAAAACTGTGCAGTCGTAAATTATGGTGGCCAGAACAGCTCTTCAGAACGGCAATCGTGCTGTAGATGCTACGTGAGATTTTCCTATACTAAATCGATGCAATATGGCGACTGACAGTCTTCTTTTAGATGCCTGATAATTGCTGAATGTATTCTTTCTTCTTCGGCGTGTTAGTGTGCGTCTTTATGTATGTGAGAGTTGGTGGGTTTTGAAAGATATCGTCAGTATAATTGTATGTGTTGTTGTTTTATATGTGTGTACGTATTGTGTGTGTATGCTTTTTTATTTTATTTCATGAATAACGTGTGCAAATGTACATGTGTTTAAGTGAGAATGTGTTTCTTACGCAAATGTATCTTTGTGTCGATGGGATTCTATTTGTGAGTGTATTCGTCTATCGATGTATTTGTCTGTTCGTAAATGGGTGTATTTCTGTGTATTTGAAGAATATTTTGTGTAAGTTTGTATGTGATCGACTGCCATTGTAAGCGTATATTTTTGGATATGTTAATGTGCCTATACATGTATATACACACGCAGAGAAACTGCATATATGTGCGTTTGTAGATAAATAATCGTGTGTATTTGAAGCAAGGAATGTTGTCTACGTGTGTGCGTGTGTGTGTTGCGTAATTGAATATGTGCATCATTCATAAATCGTTTCATCTATAGCGTGTTGCCGAACATTTTGTTCTATTTCTTGTTGCTTTCGTTGTTGCAATTCTCTTACTCTCTAGTTCTTCTTGTTATTGCTACTGAAGTCAGTTATTTATTTATTTTATTTACATTTGGTTTTTAGAGATTTGCATTCATGTTTCTTGTTATCATTATTGTTGCTATTCTTGTTAATATCGTTTATTCTTCTTTACGTTTTTTTTTTGTTATTCATGATAATCTTGTGTTTATCATTTTTGCAGTTGTTATTCTTGTTTATCAGAATGTCGATTTTAGTTGTTAGTATTAGTATTGTTTCAATGGTTCTGCCATTGCTGTATTTCTCATCTGGTTCTTGCTAATATATTTCTTGATTTGCATCGCCGTTGGTGCTTGAACAGTGGTGTGAGACAAATATTACGCTATATATTTTCATGCCTTTCGTTTGTGAGTTCAAACCTGGCTACATTTCAACCTTCTCTCTTCTATGTCTGATAAGAGTCTACAATACTCAATATTGATATATCTCAGTCAATTCTACATAGCGTATCTTAATTACCATTGAAATTCTCATTTGCGGCATATTGAAAATATTCTACATACCGTATCTTATTTACCATTGAAATTCTCATTTGCGGCATATACGGAAGGAAATGATAATAGATACAATGAGTAGCAAAACAAAAATACTTCCACACATCCAACACTGTTTTACTGGTTCGAATTCAAATTGGTGTGGAATAGATTTTACTAGTCAATGACGCCACTGTCCTGCAAATAACGAAACCATTTCAGCCAACTATATACCCATCCATATAAACCGTTACATTTTTTAGCTAAAAATAAAATCATCGTTATTAACGATGTTAATATAATAGGCGATGGCACACTTTCTTATCACAGTGCTGTTGTCGCTGCTAAATTGCAAGTGTTTTGCGAATGATTGCGTTTCCGTGTGGCCGCTCTTGGTACAGCAATCATTAAAACGGATCAAATTTACAAACATGATTTTCTGCAACAAATCTGTTTATGCGGACATCGTTAAATGCACGAGTCGGTATTCTTATTGCAGTCACACGTTTTATTTTTATTACTGTAAAACTAGTCGTCAGTTATCGATCACATAATGCTTGCTGCATTATCTGATTCCTGGGTTCTTAATGATCTTCATGTTAATGTTGCAATTACTAACGTTCCATTGTTTTTATTATCCAGGTTACTGAAATTGTAATACATATATACCAAACTTCTACTACAAGATAACGCTGCGCATGTTTTTCATGTCTGTGCAGTACACGAAGACCTTGTAGGGAGTGTTATATGATAGCGTTGTACCAAGTGTGTTTGAAGATATCCATACTTCAGATGGAAGTTAGTTTACGCGTCATAAATTTAATTCATAATAGCATGTTCCATTATGTAAGTTCTAGGGAATCTGTCTGCAACCACAGTAAATTAGATTCACTTCCAGATAAAAGTTGTAACCTTCACTTCTTGAGGTTCTTTTTTTAATTACTTGTTTCAGTCATTTGACAGTGGCCATGCTGGAGCACCGCCTTTTAGTCGAGTAAATCGACCCCAGGACTTATTTTTTGTAAGCCTAGTACATTTTCTATCGGTCTCTTTTGCCGAACCGCTAAGTTACAGGGACGTAAACACACCAACATCAATTGTCAATCGATGTTGGGGGGGATAACACAGATACACAAACACACACACACACGCACACACGCACAACACACACACACACACACACACACACACATATATATATATATATATATATATATAAATATATATATATACGACGGGCTTCTTTCAGTTTCCGTCGGCGCTAGGCTATAGTACAAGACACTAGCCCAAGGTGCCACACAGTGGGACTGAACCCCGAACTATTGTGGTTGGTAAGCAAGCGACTTACCACACAGCCAGTCCTACGCCTATAATGAAGTTAGAATCTCTATTGTCTTTACAGTTGCAGTTCTTGTCTTTAATACACGTTTGATGTATGTTCGCATTTTGTTTCAGATATTTAGATTTACTAACTTAAGATACTAATGGAATTGATAGTCTTTATCTTATTTCAGTTGTTTCAATTTCTATATAATGTTGTTGACATGCACGATAATACTAACTTTAACGCTACTTAATGAATTTAAATAAATTTCTATTTCTGAATGAGACACTACTAAACTATACTTCATACTCTAGATGAATGATGCTAGAGCTTCTGCCGTTGCAGCTACTTCTGTACTGCTTGATAATGTCTACTCTACATGATACTGGTACACGAAAAGTGTAATCTGATTCGATATCTTTTTCACTATCGTCGTATTTGTTGAAAGTCGTTTTCACAATGCATTTTGCCAATTAAGATAAAAAAAGGAAGACGCAGAAATAAGGAAAGAAAGAAAAGAATAGATAGATAGATAGATGGATAAAACAATAGATGGATAAAACAATAGATAGATAGATAGATTGTTAGATAGATACATAGACAGATAGAGAGAGAGACAGACAGACAAATAGACAGAGAGACGGATGGACAGACAGACATATGGATAAGTAGACTGACAGACAAACAGACAGATGGATGGACGCTCAGACTGACAGACAGATGTGCAGACAGACAGACGGACAGACTGTTACATCATAGACAGAGAGAGAGAGAGAGAGAGAGACGGATAGACGGACGGACAGACAGACAGACAAGCAGATAGATAGATAGATTAAGGAATCTGCTTTAGTTTAATCGCTATATTTAGATTTTGGGTTGCAAATTTTTCGAATGTGATATTGAAGTAGATCAAACATACCATGTTTTTTTTTTCCTATTCTTCTAACCAACGCCCATCTAAGTACTAAACAGCAACCAAAATTGATACATTCATATCAGTGTTCCCTTACAAATATCAAGTACCATAATTATATTACTATAAATATGAGGGTAATAGATTTCCTGTTAGCCTCAAGTTACGTAAAAAATTATTAGAGGTGGGTTGACTCTGGCGAACAAATCTCGTAATTAAACCTGAATTTTTAAACTGAATTACATAGGCACAGGAGTGGCTGTGTGGTAAGTAGCTTGCTAACCAACCACATGGTTCTGGGTTCAATCCCACTGCGTGGCATCTTGGGCAAGTGTCTTCTGCTATAGCCCCGGGCCGACCAATGCCTTGTGAGTGGATTTGGTAGACGGAAACTGAAAGAAGCCCGTCGTATATATGTATATATATATGTATGTGTGTGTGTATGTGTTTGTGTGTCTGTGTTTGTCCCCCTAGCATTGCTTGACAACCGATGCTGGTGTGTTTACGTCCCCGTCACTTAGCGGTTCGGCAAAAGAGACCGATAGAATAAGTTCCGGGGTCGATTTGCTCGACTAAAGGCGGTGCTTCA